>NC_057861.1:715087731-715280231 GCF_019393635.1 Dromiciops gliroides
AAACCCAGAAAGACTTACATAAATTGATGCTGAGTGAAATGAGCAGAACCAGGTGAACATTGTACACAGTATCAACAACATTGTGTGATGATCGACTGTGATAGACTCCACTCTTCTCAGCAATACAATGATCCAAGATAACTCCAAAGGACTTGTGATTAAAAATGCTCTCCACATCCAGAAAAAAAAAGAACTGTGGAATCTGGATGCGATGGAACCATACAGTTTCTATTTTTGTTGTTGTTGTTTTTGTTGTTGTTGTTATTTATTTTTTCTGATTATTCTTTCACAACATGGCTAATGCATAAATCTGTTTAATGTGATTGTACCAGATATAACCTATTTCAGATTGCTTTCTGTATTGGGGAGGGGGGAGGGAAGGGTGGGAGGGAGAAAAATTTGGAACTAGAAATCTTATAAAAAACAAATGTTAATGGGGCAGCTAGGTGGCGCAGTGGATAGAGCACTGGCCCTAGATTCAGGAGGACCTGAGTTCGAATCTGACCTTAGACACTTGACACATAACTATCTGTGAGACCTTGGGCAAGTCATTTAATCCCTATTGGCTCACCCCCCCAAAATGTTGAAAACTATCTCTCCATGTTACTGTAAAATAATAACGTACTTTTATTACTTTTTAAAAGAAGAAAAAATACTCTGAACCTCAGCCGATCATTTCCACATCATCAGAAACATCCATAACTCAATAAGTAAAAATTCACGTACAATGGAACAGCCTTCATTGTTTTTTGTTCTCCCTTGAATTGCATTCAGCAATGACACAAGTATTCAACAGAGAACTTTTTAACAGAATTTTTAAAATAACAATGTCCATTATGGGCTCACAGGGGAAGAAAAGCTGAACTTTTATAGTTTAAGTGAATAGACCATGTGATTTGACAACTAGAAATAGTCAAGAAGCTTCCTTCTGATGGGGGAGAATGGGAAAGACAGACTGAAGCAAATAAAAACGCAGTCATTCCTTTATGGAAATTGAAGCATCTGCTAGTCATCAAAGGGGTGAAACAAATGAAAAGGACAAGGTGAGAATGAGGCAAAGATTTCTTTGGGGGAAATATGCTGCCTGTCCATCATGGTGACAGACCTAACATAAAACAGTTCTAACCAAACAGATGCAGTTTACTCCCTCTTTGCACAGATATTATTTGAAAACTATTTTCTAAACCCTGTTAAGAATGACCAAATGCACCAAGGGAGAGAAAAATAAAAAGCTCCAGGCAGAATAAAAATGGGGAAAAAGCAGATAGCCTAGCAAGAGACAAAACATGTTTACATCAAAATACTGGTACCATCATACTGCCATTCACTTTTTTTTTTCTGAGAAGTGGAAAAATCTCACTAAAATTGACTACCCCAGACCTGGCACTCTATCTCTTTTAATTATCATCCTTGCCTCACCTTGACTAAGCACTTTACATAAGCACATGGAATAGAGCCTTGGGTAAACCAGATTTTGAACTATATACATAGTTGGATTTTTTTTTGGGGGGGGGGGAGTGAGATGGGAGAGAAGTAAACTTGTCATTTCATTGATGTAGGTAATACTCAGTGTGGAAACTTCCTCCACCAATGTCAGTGACAATTCATTTTTGTTTTATAAACTAAAAAGGTCACTGGAGCACTTAGCATTCGAACCACTAGCATGGGATTGTTTGACCACATATATGCAGAAACAAGTAAAAGTGAATTATTTCAGTTCAATTCATCAGAAGTCTGCAATTACCAGGCCCATTTCACTGATGAATAAACTTCATGTTAGGGCAGTTGAATGACTTGCCATGATACCACAGCTAGCAAATGTCAGAAGAAGGGTTATAAGGAGCTAACTTTATACCTGAATCAAAAATAAAATATTGTTCCCCTCTGTCTCAATGGCATAAGAAGCATTGTTGCCCAGGGGGTAGAGAGTTAACCTCAGAGTTAGGAAGGCCTTGGTTTAAGTCCTGCTTCTCTCTTACTGAATGATCCTGAACAAGACAACCAGAGAAGACACCCATGCAACTTTCAAACTTGCAAAGAAGTTGCTGATCTGTATTGATAAGAGAAGTTTCCTTATTGGAAATTCCCTATACTAAGGAAATCATGCATTTGGATCCCTTGCCCACCCCCAAAATCCTAATGGCATAGCAAGATTTATAGAACTTGGTTTAGTTGTGGCCCACTCTCCTCAGGTACTATAGGGGAAAGTGAGATCCCAGGTGTTAGAGGGGAAATATTTGTAACTTCCTTCTATACCATTTCAAGAAATTCTCTTTTGTAAAATAAGAGAGAAAGAAAAAGGGAGGAAAGAAAGGAGGGAGGAAGAAAGGAAGGAAGGACTAGTTATGAATTTAGCTTGAATAGGAAGGATATCTTAAGATTCTGGAGGACCTTAAAAGCCCATCTATGAATATTATTGTGCTATAAGAAATGACAAGCAGAAAGATTTCAGAAAAACATGGGAATTCTTATATGAAGTGAAGCAGATTGAATTTAGCAGAACCAGAAGAGCATTGTACATAATTAAAGAGGTGTCATAAGGATAATTAGCTGTGAAAGACTTAGCTACTCAGATCAAGACAATGATCCAAGGCCATTCCAAAGGACCAATGATGAAAAATGCTGTCCACCTCTAGAGAGAGAACTGGTGAACTTTGAGTACAGATTAAAGCATGACTTTATTTTCCTGGGTTTGTGTTGTTTCCTTTTACAACATGACTAATATGGAAATATGTTTTGCATGATATAAAATGCATGACTGATATACTTGCTTGCGTTCTTGAATGGTGTGGGAGACATAGGAGGGAAATAATGTAAAACTCATTTTAAAAATAATGTTAAAATATTAATATGCAAGTGGAAAATATTTAATTAAATACATAATTTATGTATACATCCACGTACTATATATGTATGTATATATATATATATAAATATATATGTGCTTATATATATGGAGAGATAGGTATGTATGTATATATGTGTGTGGGTGTGTGGGTGTGTGTGTGTGTGTATAAGGCCTATCCAAGGAGTTCAGATTCAAGGGACTAAGAAACAAGAAATTATTGAAAGTTCTTGATATAGGAGAATTATGTGATGTGCACTACATTTCAGGAAGATAAATCTGGGTATGTTGGAGTGAATGGATTGGAGTTTCAAAGAGTTTGAAGGCAGGTAGATAAGTAAGGATGCAGTCATAGTTATAAAAAGTAGTCAAGCCCAGAATGGTAATGGTTAAAATGGAAAGAAAACTGCATGTTTTTTATTATCTAGATTCAAAATCAATGTACATACCTGAAGCAAATTTGCTTCATAACAATGCCACATTCAGGTGTAAATCTATACCTATTGTGATCAAACTGAGGTTGAATGAGTAGAGGGATGTAGAAGGAGAAGGTACCCAGTCCCTTCTCATAAATCTAGTAAAGCCAGATGGTATGTACAAGCCATCTCCATTACAAGGCATTTCATTGTCCTGAACAGGGAGGACTCAAAGATCCTATACATTTTGCTTGTCAGCTCAACAAGCCATGACCAAAAAGAATGATCCTTTTTGCTTTTCTTTCTTCTTATTTTCTCTGGGTAATGAGATGTGACATTGGTGTCAGCAGAGCTGGTGACACTGTGGTGCAATTAGATATATACCTGCCTAGTGGATGAAGAGATATAGGGAGATTCAGAGGTCCTTTCAGGATTCTTTTCTTTTTTTTACTCACTGGATCCAGTCTGTGATGCTATTCACCATGAGCCTCCATGAAGAACAGTAATAAAATGCATCAAAAACCAGTTGCCTTTAAAAAGAGCCTTACATTTTCCTTATTTTAGTCTGACTGTAGGGAATGCTGTATTTTACTTATTTTACTTATTAAAGGAAATATTTATTTTAGGCTGGCTGTAGGGAAATAGGGAATTATTGAAGTTAACTCTGTGAGTTAAGGGGGGCAGATATTATTTTTAATTTCAAAGCAGAAATGGAGAAATTAGAGAAACCAGTGCTTGATTGAAGTATAAAAGGTAGGAGCTAACAGAGCTATGATGCAAACCTAGGCTCTCTGCACTCCAAACCCGAGTCAAATAGCATCAGGACATATTTGAGGTCCACATCTGGGGTCCTTATCTCTCTATTTCACCTTGACTTATTGAGGCATAGCCCTCATTGTATTTCCATTAGGAGGACATAGCTCAACAAGTATAGATAATGGACAAGCTCTTTTTATGAACCATAATGCTTCATGCATTGTCATGTTTGATATGATACTGGTTTCAGACATCTACAAGGGACTTTGTTCTAAAGATTACATGAAACAACAAAACTTGTCATAATATTAGCATTAGGATAGAGGCCTTGATAAAGGGGCTTTTTTTTTAGTGAGGCAAATTGGGGTTAAGTGCCTTGCCCAGGGTCACACAGCTAGTAAGTGTTAAGTGTCTGAGGCCGGATTTGAACTCAGGTTCTTCTGACCTCCAGGGCCGGGTGCTCTATCCACTGCTCAATCTAGCTGCCCCCAAGAGGCTTTCTTAATATCTTAAACTCAGTTTGAATAAGGACAATATGAGAGAAATAAGATTTGGGTAAGTTTATTTTCATTGGGACATTTTCTCTCACAGACACACCACACACAAAAAAGTTCTAAAGACATCTTGGTCTTGTTTGGGTCTTCAGGATTCCTAGTGAAAGACAGTCCTGAAAAGGGAGATGCCATGGGTCTTTCTTTCCCTCTGAGGCCATGTGGCCCTTGAAAGACCTGCATCCTTGACCCTTAGGGTTTAATATTGTATCTTTAAGGTAAAAGAGATTGAGCTTTGGATTTTTGTGGGTTTGATAAGGCAGGAGTAAACCTCAGCATATCCACATTCAAGAATTTAGTTTCCAGAGTCAGTGGGCACCCTTCTTTGGTCCTCTGAGGAGCAAGAAAATGAGATTTCTGAGGGATCACATGGACCTCAGTCAGCCAGCAATGGCTAAAACAAGACTTATTCAAGCTAGATGCTAACTAGTGTAATGATTGGAATGATGCCACCTACTGGAGACTTGCTGTGGAAAGCTCCACCATGAGGAAAATGCCTCAGAGTCATTGTGGCTTTCCTTGGCGTCAGGAAATGACGTTTGCTCCATTGGGTGCTGTCTATCAAGGCTACCAGCCATCAACTTGAGGAGCCTCCTATGTCTGGGAGGAGACAGGAAGGAGGAAAGGGAGCCTTCGCAGAGAGCGCTGGGGCTTTTTGGCTTCCTGACTTGATGGGGTGGCGGCAGGAGGACTTCACAGGAAATTTGAGGAAAGATAGAATGCCAGGCTGGTTGGAATTCTGTTTCTCAATCTTTTCTTTCTATTTTCCAATAAACCCTTAAAAACCTAAACTTGTTGTATCAGTGATTTTAGTCAGTTTCCCCCAAAACTGGGGGAACAGATTAGAATCCACATTTAGAATCTTAAATTACACACTAGATTTGAACTTGGTGAGACTCAGAGCTACACAGGAATGCAGCTAAGTCTTGAGCTTACTCTGCCAGAAACACAGGTAACATAGAGGGTGAATGTGCCTGTGAGCTGTCATGATGAAATTTCTGTCCTTGTTATTGCTATAGCTTGTAAAATAAATATCTCTTTGTAAAAGCTTACATAAATAAATTAAATGTTTAAAAAATTCTAATATACAATTTATTTACTTTAATATTCATAGAGAGAAAGGAATAAATCAATCAAATAAAGAGAACAGATGGTTAGGAATAATCATAACAGAACTTGCATTTATATAGTACATTATGACTTGCAAAGTAATTTCTCTAACTTATCTCATTTGGAACTCCCACATAGCCATACAACATTAGTGCCAGTATGAAATTCTGTTTTTAAAGATGAATAAAGTGGAGTTGAGACATTGTGACTTGCCCTGTCTCAGTGAGTAAAGGGTCTGAGGCAGGATTCAAATTTAGATCTTCTTTCTATGGAGAGACCTCCATGGAGTCTGTTAAGGCTACAAAGCAAGCCTAGAGACCAGTGAATAAGGAAAAGTGGCATGTAAGGTTTAAAACACTTTCAAGTTTCAAAATTTCCAGCAGTAATCCAGTCAGTAGCAATTTCTCCCTGAAGATTTTAAGGTAAAATGGGGGAAATGGAGTCTTCTTTGGTGAAGAAATTTAGTGATTTTAAAGAGGCAGCAGTGGGGAATGAAAAAAAATGGCAACTTGCTGCCTCTTCCAGTAAGGATCATTTTATTCCCCCTCTTGAAGGTGAAACATACAATGAATTCAAGTCTCTAATGGAGCCAAAGGAAAATTTTTCCATGTGAAAGCCATTGCTTCAGTTGCTTCCCCTTCCACCCCTGTCTCTACAACTGTAACTCAATGACAGGACCATTAGAGGATGTAGCAAAAGTAAATAAACCTGCAATCATGTCCCAGCTAACAGATCTATTGATTTGATTTAAATCAGCTCTGCAGAGAATAGAGCTGAGTTTGAATCTCATTTTGGTCTGACACACACAAATATTCCAAAAGGGGAAAGCAATTTGGTATGGGCTCCCTCTAGTCCCTGTGAAATTGCCTGCTAAGAACAATTGAAAATGTGGTGAGTGCCTGGTCAGGAACCTGTTTTGCTACCTAATCACCAGCTATCACAGGATCTGGATGCTCTAAGATTTAAATATGGCAACAACAACTAGGGAAATGAATTCATCTCCTAAAATCACTTGCAAAAATGAAAACCCCAGGTCTGATTTAATTGCCTCCTAAGATGAGTCATCAAGCACTGTACTCCATACTCTAAGCTTGTTTGACAATTATTTAATGTAAGAACTGTTATTGCTTGATGTAGTAGAAAGAGTATTAGATTGGAGTCAGAGGACCTGGGTTCAAATTTATTCCTTCCATTTAGAATCCTGTGTGATTCTTGGGCGAAATCACTAAACTTCTTCAGGCCTCAGTTCTCCTCAGTTTTTGTCAAGTTGAAGGTTGAACTATATCACTTCTGAGGTATCTCCCTTATCTAAGTCTACCCCCACCCCATAATCCTAGGAGGCCTTACAATGAATGTGTCGAACAAAACCAACTCTTCCAACTTTCTGACTAATGTAATAATAATAACAACAACAACAACAACTCATATGTATACAATGATTCAGGATTAACAAAGTGATTTTCTCTAAAGAGCTCTGTGAAGGGAGGGTAATAGAACTATCCTTGCCCTCATTTATGGAAAAAGAAACTGAGGTTAAATGACTCTAAATGACTTGTTCAGGGTCACACAGCTAGTAAAGTCAGAATTTGTATTGAACTCAGATCTCTTCAGATGCTATCAATTCCTCCAACTACTTTCACATACGCTCTAAATAGGTGGATGTGGAGTCAAATTAAAAATCAGAATTTTAGAGGTATATTGAGACCTTGGAATAATCAGTTAAATTCCCTTATTCTACAAGTGATGAAAATTCATGTCCAGGGGGAAAATGACTTTTCCAAGTCCATGGAGCTAAATAAGAGTAGATACAGGTCTACAACTGAAGATTCCTTACTTCCAATATTGCCTAGTCTATGCTGTGCCACTTCACACAAGCCAACTTTATTCCTTTCTTCTCTAAAATAGAAAACAAAAATGAATTTTCAAATAAATAATAATTTAGTAGGAGGAGCCATACAATCTACTGCTATCTCATCAAAGTCAAGAGAATACAATGAGGAAAGACCCTTCCAATTGCATAGATATTGTCCAACAGATTTATAGAAGGAAATATGAAAAACATTGTACAGAATAGGGAAGTATGCATGTATAGGTGATCAGTCAAGTCTTTCAACAAACAGTTATTAAATGTTTGGTATGGGTCAAAGGCTGTGCTAAGCACTAGAGATACAAAGAAAGGTAAAACAGGTTCTCACCCGCAAAGATCTCATTCTAATAGGGAGACAAAATTCTGAAAATTTTGAACACTCAAGATATTTACAATATCAATGGAAGACAATCTTTTTTTTTTTGGAAGACAATCTTCTAATATAACTTACATTTCAGAAGGACTACCTGTATTGAGATCAGAGAACCATTGGTATATTAGAAAACTATATAACTACAATGTTATACTCAGAGATAGGTCTTAAATTTAATCTTCCTAACCCAAGGATAACATCTAATAAAATGAGTCAGTGCCAACCATCCTACTTCCTTTAATATTGAAATGACCCATGGTGGACTTAGTACTTAATATCCAGAGGGAAACTGAATTCAAGATGTTCAAGATTCATTATTTATACTTGAAATTCCCTAATGGGCAAAAAAGTACCCTATAGTCATATATTTTTTTTTTGCATTTGTAGTAGAGGCACCATTACAGATATTCTGAAAAGAGGCAAATGAGATAACATTAAACTAAAGGTCTCAATAATGCCAACACCTACTGTCTGGCATCGTGAAAATTATCTTGGCAAAAAATAAAGATCAACTAACCATTGCACAATCCATGTGCAAATTACAGAAATGACAATATGATGCAGTAGGAAGAGAGTATAAAATAAAGAGGATGTTGAAGACCTAGGTTCAAATCCTAGGTCTCCTTCTTACTATGTGTCTTTGATGAGTCACTCATTCATGAGGCCCCTCCTGGGCCTCAGTTTTCTTCTATGCAATATAGTAGACTAGACTAAGATGATCTCTTGATATCTCTTGAGAACCCGTCCATTTTTGAACTTTTGTTATCATGGATTATCCAGACCTATCTATTATATTGAAGAGGAAAAAAAAATCATTATTTTTTCTTCCCTTGAAAATGTAGCAAAATTCCTGGCAAACTTGTAAAATCCACTGCACATTATATAATAAGTTCACTGTCCCATAGTGTCTGCTACATAATTATATTCATTCCCTTTGTGTATTTTAGTAATGAGAATATAATTGTCAGTGCTTATAATACATATAATCTCATTACTGTCACTCCCATTAGTATTCTCTAGCTTCATCCTATACACTGTGAGTTCCATTTCCTTTCTCATTGAAACCCATAAATATTTCTTCTTTCTATTGCATCCAGATTTAAGTCTAATTCCTGGATGTCTGACAGTTACCATGGCTAATCATTGAGACAACACTGTCTGTCTAGTTTTTAATATGTTTAATTTACCACTTTTGACATAATGCCAAAATACGAGATCTTGATGCTGAATTGCAATTAACACATTCTTGCATTCCAACAAGGGCAGCAGGAGGCCACCAGGCAAGAAAGAACTTACTTAAAGAAGTCAGAAACTAACAGGGATCAAGAATTGAGTTTGGAAGTCAACACAATTGTAATATTTGCCTGTTTTCTCAGGTTTAAAATGAATGGGTCAACCTAGATAATCTCTAAGATACCATCCAGCTCTCATATTCTAGTCACCTTCTATAAATAATTTAAATATCCTAGAGTTGGCCACCTATTCTTGTACATTTTTATGCACCAATCATTTTTAATAGGCATACTATGTTTCATGAGTGCTGTTAAAAGAGAGAGAACAAAGAGAAAACAAACCCCCCACTATTGAGTTTACAAACTAATTTAGAAGATAAATGGGATAGTAATGGCTTATATATCCACAGCACATTCCTCTTTATGAAGTGCTTTTCTCACACTAGAAATCCAGTGAACTTAAGAGGTAAACTAATTTTCCCCACCACAAGTCAGTCATGGAAGCTAAGACTTGAACCCAGAACTTCTGCTCCAAGAGCCTTTTTTTCCCTTTCTGTCACAATTGCCTTGTTATAGAATACTTCTAGGAGTGAGTTAGTGGAACCTAATGCTGAATACCATTAGACCCTGAGAGAGGCCTGAATCCTA
Organism: Dromiciops gliroides; assembly: GCF_019393635.1. Lineage (NCBI taxonomy): Eukaryota > Metazoa > Chordata > Mammalia > Microbiotheria > Microbiotheriidae > Dromiciops > Dromiciops gliroides. The sequence goes on from NC_057861.1 coordinate 715,097,530, forward strand.
ATTCATTCTACTTTCATAAGTAACAAGATAGAAATTATAAATAGTTTGGGACGAACCCATTAATCTTCTTAAAAAATTACTGAAAATGAATTTACTGATGGTGAGCTGAAAAGAATGGGGGGAAGTGTAAAAGAGGTAAACTACATATGCAGGGCGTAGGGACCAATTTTTAATTGGGGAGTGTTAGCTATGTGCCTCACCTCAATATTGGGGCAAAGAAGGAGACTGACAGCTTCCTTCAAAAACAGAACAAGATTTATTAACAAGAACAAACTTAAAAAACACAAACAAGATCAGTAGAATTAAGGGAAAGGAAATAAAATGGGGGAAGGGGAATTATACAACATGAATAACACTACCGCCTATGAATCAGCTGAGAACACACAGCGGCATCCTGTTGCCCTCCAGCTTCAAGCTAGAATGGCAAATCTCCTCCCTTCTTCTTCCCAGCAGACCCCAGGCTGGCCACACACAGCCCCAAGCCAATTGGCTGGTAGCTGACTGCCCTCACTGGGCTTCCAGTCATTATAATTTTGCCAGGCCCATGTAGGCATCGGTGAGTGGTGATGACCTGAGGTGCCAGGAGTGCCATGCCATTTGAGGAGGTGCTGAGCCTGAGCCCCAGGCCAGTGCAAGCCAGTGCTTTTTAAAAAAATTCTAGCCAAAAGATGGGGTCATAAAAACGTCAAATAACAATTAATTCTTTACAAGGGGTAGAGGTGGAAAGGTGGTCTGTGTTGTCACATGCTTATCTGGTGTTTGAAGAGAGAATTATGCCTGTTGTGGGTGCCTTCTCAGATGGAGGTTCAGAGAGACTAGCTCCCAAATTAGAGGGAAAAGTCATAGGGGTGGAAGCATTGACAGGTTGAGAAGAAAACTGCTAGGCTAAAGATGGAAAAGTGGTCAAGAACATCATGGACTGGTCCATATCTAAACGGAGTAAAGCTACTGAAGATTTTTTGCTTCTATTTTCTTTACCAAGGGAAATTATCTCAAGCATGGAAAGGACAGCACAAAAGGCAGCAACAAAAGCTAATAGAAAGGTAATAATTAAAGTAAATGTGAAAATAATAGGAGAGTGACTCCCCTCTATTTAATTAAATTAAGATCACACAACAAATATTGTTTAAGTACCTGCTATGTGTCAGGCACAGAGGATACAAAGACCAAAATGAAAATAGTACCTACCTTCAAGGAGCTTACATGATGTCTCTCACCCAAGTCCAACTGAACTGTCCAAGGTGTTGTCAGAAGTACAGCAACTGACTCTTTGAAAGAACTTCCAAGGAAAAGGACACACATGTACATACATATTTGTAGCAGCTCTTTTTGTGGTGGCAAAGAATTGGAAATTGAAGGGATGCCCATCAATTGAAGAATAGCTGAACAATTTGTGGTATATGAATATGAAGGAATTATGTTATAAAAAATGATGGGGGCAGCTAGGTGCCACAGTGGATAGAGCACTGGCCCTGATTCAGGAGGACCTGAGTTCAAATACGGCCTCAAACACTTGACACTTACTAGCTCTGTGACCCTGGGTAAGTCACTCAACCCCAATTGCCTCACTAAAAAAAAATGATGAGCAGGCAGATTCCAGAAAAACCTGGAACAATTTAGGTGGACTGATGCTAAGTGAAGTGAACAGAACAAGGGGAACAGTGTACGCAGTAATACCAATGTTGTATGTTATCAGCTGTGATAGATTTGGCTATTCTCAGCAATCCAAAGATCCAAAACTATTACAAAGGACTCATGATAGGAAATGCTCTCCACATCCAAAAAAAGAACTGTGGAATCTGAATTCAGATTTAACCATACTAGTTTTACTTTACTTGTGTGGTTTTTTTTCTTTCTTGAGTTTTTCCCCTTTTGTTCTGAGTCTTCTTTTACAATGATACTAATGCGAAAATATGTTTAATATGATTGTACATATATAACTTGTATCATATTGCCATCTTGGGGAGGGCAGAGAAAAGAGAGAGAGGGAGAAATATTTTGAAGTCAAAATTTATAAAAATGGATGTTGAAAACTATAATTATATATATAACTAGGAAAAATAAAATACTATTAAGATTCAAAAAGAAAGAACATGGAAGAACATTTGGAAGATAAAAAGTCAAGAATATCAAAGGAACTAATGGGAAAAATGTAAAGAAAGGAGGTTTAGCAGTACATATCTTAAACCATATTATTAGGCTGCAATTGTCAAAACTATCTGGGACTGGCTAAGAAATAGAAAAGTAGATCAATGGAACAAAGTAGACATACAATTTACAGCAAAAAATAAATATAGTAGCCTTGTGTTTGACAAGTGTAATATAAAGATAAAATTTTGGGATAAGAATTCATTATTTGGTAAAAATGTTGAGAAAATTTTAAAAAATTATGGCAGAAATTGGTCATAGAGCAATATTTTATACCATTTACTAAGATAAGATCAAGATGGAAATTTTACCTATATATATATAAAGAAGGATATCACAAAACAATTTGAAGAACATGGAATATATTACTTATCAGACATAGATAGGCAAAAAATTTAGGAATAGAAAAGAGATAGCAAAGAGATATATAAAGGTATAATTTTTATTATATTAAATTAAAACATTTTGTATAAATAGAACAAATATAGCCAAAATCAGAAGGAAAGAAGAAAATTTGAAGAAAAAATTATTAAATAGATTCTCAGATTTCATATTTCAAATATACAAAAAAATTGTCAAATCTATAATAATATGAGTCATTCCCCAACGGATAAACGGTCAAAGGATGTGAACAGTTTTCCACTGAAGAAAGCAAAATATTTTATAGTCATCTGAAAAAATGCTCTAAATCATTATTAATTAGAGAATGCAAATTAACACACCATAATATATCATTTTACACCTACTAGATTGGCTAAAATGGTAGAAGGGGAACATGAAAAATGTTGGACAGTATGTGGAAAAAATGAAATACTCATTCATTGTTGGTAGAATTGTGAACTGATCCAACCATTTTGGAGGGTAATCTAGAATTATGCTCAAAAACTTATTAAGCTACCTATATCCTTTGACTTAGCAATACCACTACTAGCTCTTTCCAAAGATGATTAGTGAAAAATGAAAAGAACCTATATGTTCTAAAATAGTCATAGAAGCTCTCTTTGTTGTGGCAAAGAAATGGAAATTGCAAGAATTTCTATCAATTGAGGCATGGTTGAATAGGTGGCAGTCTAGGATTGTGAGGAAACACTACTTTTCTATAAGAAAAGATGAGCTTGATGATCTTAGAAAAACATGGATAGTTTTGCATGAAATAATGAAGAGTTAAATTAGCAGCACCAAAAGAACAAGGGGTACAGTTACAGCAATCTTATTTTTTGTTAGTACTACCATTATCATATTGGCACATCCTAGCTGTGAGTATTGACTCTTCCTCTAGCTATTTAAGGGTTCTTTTTTTCTTTTCTTTTTTTTTCTCAATACTAGTTTTTCCAACTACATGTAAAGATAGTTTTCAATATTCATTTTTCTAAGATTTTGAGTTCAAACTTTTTTCTTCCCTCCTTTCCCCCACCCAGACAATAAGCAATCTGATATGAGCATACATGTACAATCATGTTAAACAAATTTCCACATTATCCATATATCAAAGAAGAATCAGAACAAAAAGTGAAAACCACAAGCAAGAAAAAGCAAAAAAACAAAAACAAGCAAAAATAGTATGCTTCAATCTGCATTCAGACTCCATAGTTCTTTCAGTGGATGTATATTGCATTTTCCATCATGAGTCTTTTGGAATTGTCTTGGATTATTATATTACTGAGAAGAGATAAATCTATCAGGGTTGATCATCAAACAATGTTGCTATTACTGTATACAATGTTTTCCTGGTTCTGCTCACTTCACTCAGCAACAATCCACTTAATATTTTCCAGGTTTTTCAGAAATCTGCCTGCTCATTGTTTCTTATAGCATGATATCATTTCATTATATTCATATACCTCAATGTTTACATCCATTCTCCAATTGGTGAGTATTCCTTCAATTTCCAACGCTTGCCACCAAAACAAAAGTTGCTATATGTGCTCAAATGGGTCTTTTTTCCTTTTTATGATTGCTTTGGGATTATAGACCTAATAGTAATAAGCAGTCTATTCTAAGAACAGTTTGAGTGATTAAGTAATTTTGATTATTATAAACACCCAAATTAACTACAAAGGACCTTTGAAGAAAAGGCATGACCTGCATCCAGAAAAAAGGACTGATAAATGGAAGTATATGTATAGAATATTTTATACACACACACACACACACACACCTATATCTAATGGTAGCCATCAGGGCTTGGAAGAAAACAAAACAAACAAAGGAATTTGGAATGATAGCTATATTTTACAATAAGAAGGAATAGTAAATTGTTTCATATAAGATCTGTATTTTTCATGTGCAATCATCTTTTTATTACGCTATGTTACAGAATGCTTGTTTTATTCCATAAATTAAAAAATAAGATAATTGAGAGGAAAAGAAAGATCATGGAGGACAGAATACCATGGGGCTGAAGAAGTACAACAACTGTTCTTATTTTCCAAAGGGGGAGGGGTGAAAATTAAATGAACAAAACATAAAAGCAGTGATTTGACTTAGATTTCCTGGGATCAGTTTTAGAACACGTAATTAAAGGAATGATACTGAACATCAAGAAGTGATGCTTGGGGCAGCTAACTGGTACAGTGGATAAAGCCCCGGCCTTGGATTCAGGAGAACCTGAGTTGAAATCGGCGCCTCAGACACTTGACACTTACTAGCTGTATGACTCTGAGCAAGTCACTTAACCCTCATTGCCCTGCAAAAAAAAGAAAAATGAAAAAGAAGAAGAAGTGGTGCTCACAGGACAACAAAATATGTAATTATATAATGCTAAACTCATTTCCTTTTTGCCAAAGTTGCCAGGCAGGTAGATATGGTTAATTCTATAAATAATTGACATACATATAATAGTTCTTACCTCTTGACCCAAAGGAGAGCAATAGTGCATTGTAATTAATCAGAATTTAGTTGCCTTTTCTGGTATTAATTTATGTCTTTGCAATCACTTTAAATATTTTTTGTTTTTTTAATTAGTATTTCTCATATTCATAATTTCCTATGCTCCAATAATTCTCAATATTTATACAGGCAGCCCTCCAGTCAAAAGACATTTCCTTTTGCTTTCAATTGTGTGTGTTGTTTTCTTATCATAAAATTTGCTCCAATGCATACTATAAGAAATATATATTGTGATTATTTTTAATTTATGGTGTCCTTGAGGTATATTCCCATTCACATGATATATGAAAAAGAGTAAGAATTTGATGTTTTTCCAAAACTTTTTCCAAAATGACCACATTTTCCTATTTTTCTTGTCTGTCCTTCCAACTTGATGATTTCCTCTTCATAATTTTAAAACTTTGATAAGTATAAAGTAAAAACTTAGCATTGCTTTAATTTGTATTTCATTCATTACTGATGTTAGCATTTAATTAGCAGTTGCTGATAGTTTTCACTTCTTAATTAGAAATTATCTATTTATTAATAGATATTGGTCTAATGAGCTTATATCAACTCCCTAAATATTTTTGGATATCAGGCTTTTACCATAAATATTTGATGCAAGTATTTTCCCACTTCAGTTACTTTTCTTATTCTAGTAATGTTGATTTTGTTCTTATTATAAAAAACTTTCAAATTAAAAATAATGTTATATATTTTATCTTTTTTGATCACCTATGCCACTTGTTTGGCTAAGAATTCTTCTCAATCTATCAACTGACCTACATTAAGATATATAGATTATATAAAAAGATTTATATATAACTACAATCAATATCTATCCATCTAAATATAGATTCTAAATAGATAATAAATGAATAAAATAAATATAAAATAAAATGGGTTAAACATATATAGAGATAGATATAGGTAAATTGGATATGTAGAGATGGAGATGAAATACATAGATATTTAGATGGATGGATAGATATAAATTACACCTGCTTTCATTTTCACTTTTTATAATTCATGATAAGAGTTTATTCTGGGGGCAGCTAGGTTGCTCAGTGGATAGAGCACCGGCCCTGGAGTCAGGAGTACCTGAGTTCAAATCCAGCCTCAGACACTTAACACTTACTAGCTGTGTGACCCTGGGCAAGTCACTTAACCCCAATTGCCTCACTAAAAAAAAAAAAAAAGAGTTTATTCTGATATGTGGTTGTAAAAGCTGGTGTAAAACTGATTTTCTGCCAGACTACATTTCCAGTTTTCAAAGTAGATCTTCTTCAAAGGGGAATCCTTCTAACCCATTTTTATGTACTTTGCCCTTATTGTCCCTAGGGCTATTGTAGTTGGTTTTTTGTCCTTCTTATCTTTTATTTTTATTTAAAACAGTCTTGATTGTATTGAAAATTACTATTTTGATGTCTACTGTTTGTCCTCTTTTTTCCCTGATTTTCCCCTTGCACTTCTAGACCTTTTCTTCCTCTAGTTTCATTTTATTATTTTTACTTCATAAAGTAAACTTTTAGTAGATTGGTAATAGTTTTAAATCTGCAAAATAATATATAATATAGTAGGACCACATTTTATATGAAGGTTGGCTTATAAAGTTATTATATATAAAAACCTAATACAGCTTTTGAAAATATAAATTTTATTAAAGGTTGGTACTATAATCACACATGTGTTAAGCTTTTTGAAGAGTATCTTTCCCTGTTTAGTTTTCATGACAGAAAAGTTGCTATTTTCTTCTATTTGATTACGTCTTCATTTTTGACTCTCTTCCAGATTAATAGTTTAGCTGAATATAGGGGAAAATTAATTTAAATTGTTTTCAATACAACCATCACTGATCTATTGCAATTGTAAATATAGTATAATCTATTGTAAAGAACTACTATTGAGACTACTCTCTGTTTTTGTTTGTTTTTTTTTTCTTTGAGCTACAATTATTTTTGTGGGAAGTAACAAATTTGTGTTGTTTTTTTTGTTTTTTTGGTGGGGCAATGGGGGTTAAGTGACTTGCCCAGGGTCACACAGCTAGTAAGTGTCAAGTGTCTGAGGTCGGATTTGAACTCAGGTACTCCTGACTCCGGGGCCGGTGCTCTATCCACTTCACCACCTAGCTGCCCCGATAAATTTTTTTAATTTATTATTATTTTTTTTTGGTGGGGCAATGAGTGTTAAGTGACTTGCCCAGAGTCACATAACTAGTAAGTGTCAAGTGTCTGAGGCTGCATTTGAACTCAGGTCCTCCTGAATCCAGGGCCAGTGCTACCTATATCTACTGTGCCACCTAGCTACCCTACAATTATTTTTAAATATTGCATTTTTCCCTTTATTTGAATTTTTAGATCAGAACAAGTAGAAATTGTGTAAACTGAATAAGCAAATGATGCAACTTCACTGTTTCAAAATTTCTATGACTGACAGAACTCAATATAAACAATGAATGTCTCATCATTTTTTTCAGAATGACATAATTTATATTAAAAGGGTTTTTGTGGTTTGTTTACATGGTTCTGAGTATAGAGTGGTAAGTGGTATAAATTTTTGTCAGTATGAGAGGTTATTTTTATTTATATTATTCTCCTCATTTTTATTAGTGAAAACTAATTTTTGGTGGATTTATTTTCTATTAAGTTTTTCACTAATTCTCTGGGGTTTACTAAGCAAAACCACCATATCATCTGTGAATAGGGATAACAATTTTGTCTTTTCTATGCAAATGTTTATAACTTTAATCTCTTCATCTCTTTTTCTAATATTATAGGCATTTTGAGAATTTCAGGGAATTTTGGAGAAACGGAGCATCATTGTTTATGTCTCTATTTACTGGGGGAAAATAGTGTTTGCCCAATGTAATTAATTCTTGCTCTTTAAAAAAAAAATACTTGAGTTTATGGTGATGAATGACCTTGAAGTTTTCATCAAGTATCTAGAAGTCTCTTCCTTCTACTTCCATAGCCAACCATGTAATCATTTAAATGGCAAGCTAAAAAGAAGACAGAAGCAATTAGAAAAATAAAATAAATAATGTGATTACATGTAAATGAAAATTCTGTGCTGGACAATATTAATGAACCTAGGATATAAAAGCAAAGAAGGTAAGTATCAAATAAGAGTTTGGTATTCAAAATTTGAAACCATATATGAGTGTCTGTATGTATGTATGAGTGCATGTGTGTATGTGTGTAGTATACATTTGTGGTGTCAATGTTGGAGGAATTATAGAAATGTAGGCACAATAATATATTATTGGTGGACCTATGAAATGATATACCTATTTGGAAAAACCATTTTTAATCATGTAAATAAAGTAATTAAAAATGTCTAATGCTAGAGACTCAGCCAGAAATTTTATTACTGGATTATACCTCAAGGAAGTCATGAATAAAAAGAAAATCCCTACGTATACCAAATAACTTTAAGCATCACTTTTTATAACAAAGAACTAGAAATGAAGTGGATTACACATCCACTAGGAAATGGCTAATAAATTTTAGTACCTGAATGTAATGGAATATTATTGTCTGTAAAAAAAAAAAATTAAATGATGTATGTGATGAATACAAAGAAGCACATAAAAAATTACATAAACTGATACAAAGTGAATAAGCAGAAACAATAAAATAATATAAATATAATGGAAATGGAAAAATAAACATATACCAAAAAAAATCAAAAGTGAAAATAACAAAAATAAAACAAAGAATGACTCAAATGAACATATGAGAAATCTTTATACCCAACTTTTTTGTAGGTGGGAGGTTTGTGGGTATTATACATTGCATATGTTTTCAGATTTTTTTCAAGTATTGATTAGTTATGCTAATTTTATTCCTCTTTAAAATTACTGTTTGTTTATGGGATATATGGGAAAAGGAAGGGATACTAGGGCTAACTACAAAAGCAAAATATCTTAATAAAAACTTACTTCAAAATAAAATAAATACAAAATTACCAAGTATAAAAATGGGCGATACACTTGCTCGATCCAGAGTATTTGACAAAAATATGTCAAGTGATTAAAATACTTTCATCTACTTTAAGACACCAATTAAATTATCTAAGCTATTTATCAAGAAACAATGGTAGAGTTGGAAAGTATGCCCAGTCTTATCCAGTGGAGCTAAATTCAGGGCAATTTGCATAAAAGATTTGTTGACTTCTTCTGCACCATCTTAAACACGAAGTAATATTGGAGAATTTATGATATGATGCAGAATTTCTTATCATTGAGACTTTACAGGCCAACAAGTTCTCAAAACATATTTATAGGTCTCATGGTCCAATCAACCCAAATGTGAGTTATTTTTGCTGTCCTAAAATCATAGTTGCTAAAAAATAATGATTTTTCCCCCTAAAACAAAAGTAGTTGCTCATAAGAAAAGAGTATCCTAAAGAAATTGAAGAAGACACAAAATTTATGGCACAGCAGTAAACATGACATTACCATTTAAGTAAAAGTGAAATATATTTAAATGATCCTTCAATAGCTATACCACTTAGGTTTTACCAGTAAATTCTGTATTTGTTTATTGATTTTTTTCTCTTAATATGTAACATTTGGGGCGAGTTGTTCTTCTTTCATTTGGTTTGATTATGAATTATGAAAACTGTTTCCTAATACTAGAATGATGTTTATATCTCTTAAATCTAATTTTGTTTTAGGTAACATTTTTGAAGTATTAGTATAATATCTTTTTTTTTTTTTGCGGGGCAATGAGGGTTAAGTGACTTGCCCAGGGTCACACAGCTAGTAGGTGTCAAGGGTTTGAGACTGGTTTTGAATTCAGGTCCTCCTGAATCTAGGGCTGGTGCTTTATCTGCTGTGGCCACCTAGCTGCCCCATAGGAATTCATTTTAAAAATTCATTTAAAGTTTAAAGGGTTATCTTTTTTTTTCTACTTCATGTGTTGTTTGATTGACTTTTTTTCTGAGATTGGGTTATTTTTAAATCTATTTTTGTTTCCTAGTTTGGGTTCTTAAATTTTTGTAGCCAATCATCTAATTCTTTTAAGTTCTAAGTTTTCTTTGTATATAACTGTGCATAAGGAATTCTTACCATTTTCTTTATTTCCTCTCCTTTCTGTTGGAATTTCTTATTTGGGATCTTGATTTTACTCTGTCCCTGTCCACCTCTGTCTCTGTGTCTCTCTCTGCTATCTCTCTGTGAATCCAGTATGATAATGATCTTCCTAATTTCTTTTCTGCTTAAATTCCATTGAATAAATATAATGTTTTTATTTATTTTCTTTTGAAAATTAATCCACCAACAAGGCCCAATGAATCTCTTCCATTGTACATCTACTTGTTACCATAAGATCATTAAATTTGGAACTTAAAAGGAGTTTTGAGATCCTTTTCCAACCCTCTCAGGCTTAAGAACGACCTGAGGCACAAAGAACAAATGTAGCTTATCCATATTAATAAACAATAAGTACTGAACGCTGTGATTCAGTTTCAGATCTTGTAACTTTACATCCAGTTCTCTTGGTATTGTGATATGCAATTCCCACCAATTGGAATAAAATGCCCTTGGAGTGGTTTTGTTTAGTACAGTGTAAAAACAGCTTTTCACTGGTTTGTTTTTCCTCTAAATGTTTCTTCACTGTTTTGTGCGAATTCTACTTTTATTCTTCCAAAATCATCCTCAGTAATATTTTACAAACCAATTTGTAAACTAATCTAATGAATGCCCTTGGCTGCCATGTCTTTATATTTGTCAAGATGTTGATTATGATTCCTGTGCTTTCTTCCTGCTTTGTCATGAAGGTGACTATTTTCTATCAGTTGAATTTCTTTGCAAATGGTGAAAGGGACAGAGGTATATTTTGTTAGTTTCCTATTTCTCAGAGTCAAGAGTTTGCTTAAATAGATTAATTTGGGAATACCATTCTCATGTAATCTATTTTCCATTCTTTATTATTTCTTCTAGTTTGATATTGATTGGGACCTGTACTCTAGCCACTCTATGATCTGAGGATACACAGCCAGTCTTTTCTAGATTGACTCTTAGATTGTTAACCAATCATTTGCTAACTTATGAAGTATTGTCAATTTCATTTTATTTTTTATGAGGCTGTTCAGAGCTCACCATGTCCAATGCCCCAGACACTCTTCTTAAAGAAAGTATTTATCATGGTTTCTATGTAATAATTCATATTTCTATAGGACTTTAAGTTTTAAAAGTGCTTTCCTCATTAAAACCCTGTGAGATAGGTAATACAAGTATTATTCTTGTTATTTTACTGATGAAAAATTAAGACCTTCAGCTATCACATAAAATAGCTAGAACTCAAATCCACATCTCCTGAATATGAATCAAGTATTCTTTCTCTGTAGGACAAATACGGCTATTGTGTATAGGGAATGGGAAAAGGGGGTATGGTTGGAAACACTGTTAAAAAGTGACTGGGACCAGATTCAGTCCCAGGTTTCATGACTCCAAAGTCAGCATTTCATATGGTGCTCTGTAATATTCTCACAGAATAGTCTACAAGTATTTGGCATCCTTCATTTCTTGATTCCCAAACTTATTTATCAAAATAATTTCTACTATTTCCCTTTGCCTCTCACACTGAAATCCTTAATTATTAAATTATATTTTTGGCAAAATGTATGTATATGCCTGAGCAGAGCTTGTAGGAAATTTGGCACAGAAACATGAAAAGAGGAAAGACTGGGTTCGAATTTCACTTCAGATATTGATTAACTCTGTGAGCTTGTATGTCACTTAAGTATTCTAATAAAAGATTGGCATAGTTTTATACATGTAAAATGATGAAGAAATACAAACTATAATAAAATGGCCCGGGAACCTTGGGCTGTTGCTTGAACTATACCCAGGCTGTTCAAGTGAGTTGGTCAGGCCACCATAAGTCAAGGATATTAGTTAGAGACTATGGTGGAAGGAGTTGGGGTGGAGATATAATTGTACTGCCCTCCTCTGCCTTCAGCTCCTACAGTCCACAAGATGGACAATAAATATAGCACTTTTCTTTGAAAAGAATTAGTTTTCCTGTGAAGTGCAGGAGGAAAAAGTCTAGCTTATGACTTTCTGAAGTGAATTTTTGAATTCTTTCTGTTTTTTTCACAGAAATCATGAAGAAAGAAACCTAAAATTAAGTTTATTAAACAGGTTCCCTAATCATTGAAATAAATTTGTTTTCAAGCGCATTATAGAACGTATTGTACTTTTTGTCTATTCAGATTTCATGATGAAACCAAATTTGTCAGTGACTTGATAGAGTAACCTTCCATTTAGGAACATTTTTTTTTAATGTTGCTGTTTTCATTTATAGTGATAATGTCAATACAGATAGTGTTTAATTTACCTTGTAATATGTCAATTTTTTGTTCAAGTTGGAAAACTATAGTCAGCTTTCAGGTAGAAATAGTTATTTTTTTAAAAATAATTTGTCTGGGGTGGCTAGGTGCGCAGTGGATTAAGCACCAGCCCTAGATTCAGGAGTACGGTGGGTCAAATATCCGGCCTCAGACACTTGACACGTTACTAGCTGTGTGACCCTGGGCAAAGTCACTTAACGCCCAATTGCCCCGCAAAAATAAAATAAATAAAATAAATAAAAATAATTGTCTAAAAACTATGATTCTGGGTACACTGTTCTCGTGGAATGTTGCCCTGTTGACTTAAAAAAAGTAGAAGAGGGTTGCATATAAGTCAAGGTCAGTTTTGTATTCTTGTCTTGTGAGACACCATGACCAAAACAATTATCATTTAAAGGTAAACTCTCCATACTGTGGTAGAGAAAAATAACTAGTTCTCGAAAAAGAGACATTGCATAAAGAGACAGCATGGCAACAGTTGAAAGAGGTCCAAAATCAGAATCAGAACACATGCTTCAAATCCCTGTTTTTACCACTTCCTGATTGTATGACCATGAAGAAATAGCTTGATGTTTAATGCTCTCATTTTTTTCAGCTCTAAAATTAGGGGGTTTCAATATTCTTCACCTTCATTTCTGTGATCCTTTGATCTGTCATTTGAAAACCTTTAGCAATTTTCAGAAAAATACTAGACCTTGAGAGTCTAGAGTCACCGCTATGTCACAAAAGAGTAAGAAGTTGAGTGTTCTTATAGGTTTAATAGGATATTATAGTATGGGAATTAAAGAAGCATGGTCTGGATCATTGTGAGAAAGACAGGAAGCAAAGAAAACCAATTTGAGGATGTTGCAATTATTAAGACCCGAGATTGGTAGTAGAATGGTAAATATTGCAGAAAAATGCAGAATTTAGGGACAAGTTTCAGAAAGAAAACAATGGGAAAAATGTTACAAATGATGCCTACCCCTAACATAGGTCCCAGATGTCTACTTAAGTAAACATGGCAGGCAGTAATAGCAAGACTACTTACTACTCCCTTGAGTAGTTGTTCTAAAACTAGAATAGAATCCAATCAGAAACATTTTTTTCCATTTCAGAGGGCAGATATGACTCTAATAAAATTTGGCTTGATCTGTTTATTAAGAAAAATACTGCTGGGGCAGCTAGATGGCAACAATGGATAGAGCACCAGCCCTGGAGTCGAGTATCCTGAGTTCAAATCCGGCCTCAGACACTTAACACTTACTAGCTGTGTGACTCTGGGCAAGTCACTTAACCCCAATTGCCTCACTAAAAAAAAAATTTTTTTTTAATTTAAAGAAAAAAAAAAGAAAGAAAAATACTTCTTTCTTAGTCTTCCAAAGAACATCAAGTGTTATATAAATGTCATAACCAGCTGTATTGAATAACCTGCATTTGGGAAAGCAGACTTCATGACTATAAAGGAAATGAAACGAACAACTTCCCACCACATAAAAATAATTCATTCTAGAGAAGCCTGAATCCCAGAGATAATCCTATAAATTACAGTGTCAATGGATCACATAATCAGAAGGGATATCAATGGCCATGGAATGTAACTCATGCCTAAAAAATAATTCTATCTATAAAGTCCCAAACAGGAGACAGGATGACAAAGAAAAAGAAGGACTCACCTGAGCTCACCCAAATTCCCCTCCAAACAACTTAAATTATGCTTCAGAATAAATTCTGGAGTTGCAAAACCCACAAAAGGGTGAGGTGAAATAATGTTCTAGCCCAACACAACCTAGAAAGTTAGCAGGGAAAGTCTTGTTTGCACCAGTGTGAGATTGGAGTGCACTCCAGCACAGGTGAACCATTACAGGCCTGGTCACAGGAAACCAACAACAAGCTTTAGGGTACAATTGAATCAGCATGGGCAGCAACTAGATCTGGAACCCTCAGTCTACAGATGGTAAAGGGGTCAGAAAACTGATCAGATGATTACAGGGGTCCCTTTGCTCTCAGTAGGTACAGGATTCTATTGTTATTACCCATACTTCCATCTGGGTCACAGGTCCTGTGTTGCAGTCTCAGGCAAAGAGGAGGCACTAGCTCACCATAGCTTGTGGCCACAGGGGATAGACAACCCTTGCCACACTTCCAGAAGAGATAACTTAAATATTATGTACTACCTGAAAGCCATCGATCAAAAAAAGAGCTTGACATTATATTATCAAGAATTATCAAGGAAAACTACCCTAAAATCTTATATCCCAAGGATAAATAGACATTGAAAAAATTCACTGATCATGTCTTGAAAGAGAACCAAAATTGAAAACTCCCAGTAATATTATAGCCAAATTCCAGAGCTCCCAGGTGAATATAGCTAGAATATAACAATTCAAATATCATAGAGCCACAGTCAGGCTTAACACAAGATTTAGTAGCCTCTACCTTAAAGATCAGAGGATTGGAATATAATATTCCAGAAGTCACAGGAGTTAGGATTACAACCTAGAATCACCTACCCAGCAAACTGAGTATAATCCTTCAAGGAGGGAGGGGAAAGAGAAATGAACGTTCCAGCAAAATAATATTCTTGACAAAAAGACCAGTAAGAATTTAAAAAAAATTGAATTTCAAATATAAGACTCAAGAGAAGTATAAAAAGCAGAGAAAGAGAAATCATAAGAGATTCAGTAAAGGTTAAATTTTTACATTCCAACATGGGAAGATGATACTTGTAAATACTAAGACCTTTCTCATTATTTGGGGCAGTTTAGAAAGAGTATACACAGACAAAGTGTATAGATATAGTTGAATATTATGGGTTGATATCTAAAAGTACTAAAATTTAGGGGTGAGAAAAAGGAATGCATTGGGAAAGGGGGAAAGTAGATATAGAATGGATAAATTAACTCATAAAAAAGAACAACAAAGAGCTTTAATAGTGGAGTGGAAGAATGGTGAGGTAGATAGGAACACTTAAACCTTGATTCTCATTAGAATTGTCTCAAAGATGGAATAACATACACACTCAATTGATTGTAGAAATCTAATCATGCCCTACAGGAAAGTAGGAGGTGAAAGGGGTAAGACAAGGAGGGGGCTAAAAGAAGGGAGGCCTGATTGAGGGGAAGCAGTAGTGAAAAGCAAAACACTTTTGAAAATGGACAGGGTGAAAGGAAAGAAAGATAAACAGGGGGAAAACAAGATGGAGGGAAATACAGTGTAATCATTATGGTGGAAAAATTTTATAGCAAGTATATAAAGGCCTCATTTCTTAAATATATATAGAAATGAGGTCAATTTATAAAAATAAGTCATTCCCCAATTGATAATTTTCAAAGGTTATGACAAGCAGTTTTCAGACAAAGTAATCAAACCTATCTATAGGCATATGAAAAAAAATGTTCTATATCACTACTGATTAGAAAAATGTCAATTAAACAACTCTGAGGTATCACTCTACCACCTTCATATTGGATTATATAAAAAAAGGGGAAAAGGAGAAATGTATTGATGAGATATGGGAAAATTGAGACACTATAATGCACTGTTGGGTTTCTGAACTGATTCAATAATTCTGGAGAGCAATTTGGTGCTATGTCCAAAGAGCTATAAAACCATGTATACCCTTTGATCCAGAAATACCACTATTAAGTCTATATCCCAAAGAGCCTTTGTAAAAATAGTACACATATTTATAAAAATATTTATTGCAGCTTTTTTTTTGTTCTGGCAAAAAAATTTGGAAATTGAAAGGATAACCATAAATTGGGGAATGGCTAAACAAATTGCAGCATATGATTGTGATAGAATAATACTGTGCTATAAAAAACACAAGCAGGAAACTCTCAAAAACCTAGAAAGATTTTTATGAACTGATGAAAGGGGAATGAGCAAAAACAGGAAAATATTGCACACAGTATGATCAATACTATATGAATAACTGTTATAATCTCTTAATAATATGTTCTCAGCAATGCAATGATCTAAGACAGTTCCTAAGGATTTATGGTGAAAAATGATATCTCCAGAGAAAGAACTGCTAGAGTATTGAGTACAGATTGAAGCAATTTTTTGCTTTATTTTTCTTGTTTTGTGGTTTTTTTTGGTCTATTTCCTTTCACAACATGACTAATGTGGAAATATGTTTTGCATGACTGCTTATGCATAACCTATGTGAAATTACATCTTATGATGGGGCAGCAAATAAAGGAAGGGAGAGAATTTGGAAGTCAAAGTTTTAGGAAACAAATGTTTAAAATTATTTTAAGTGCAATTAGGAGAAATAACATATTAAACAAATAGTTTTAAAATAACACCTTCAACAAGTGTCCAACCAATCTTTACTCAAAAACTTCCAAGTAGATGGAACCCACTGCCTCCCGAGAGATCCCCTTCTACCTTTGTAATATAATTACTTGGTGGTGTTTTTTTTTTCCTGTTATAAAACTTAAATTTGCTTCTTTGTGATTTCTCCTCATTGTTGATAATTCTGTCCTCTGGAAAGAAATAAAACAAGTCTAATACATCTTGCAGATGACATTTTTTTAGATACTTGAAGTTAATCATCATGGTCCCTACCACTGTCTTCTTACCAGGCTAAACCTCCCAACATAAACATCTCCAGTATCTTCCATAGATTCTCAAATGGCCTGATCTTCAAGAACCTCACCATTCTAGATGCCCTCTTCTAAATGATATGAAGGTTATCACATTCATTCCTAATGTACAGTACCCAAAACTAAATGCAATATTCCACATGTGGATTTTTTTTATATTCCAGGACATAATACAAGAGGATTACCCTTTATTCCTGGAATATCCAACAATCAATTGTGCTACCATAGAGTCTTTCTTACACAAGGGTTTCTCACCAAGGTTGATGTCTAAGTGATACAAGTCTCTTCCATCTTGGCCATGACCAATTCACATAGTAAAAGTGGTTAGCCACTAACATCATTGAGTAGAGAGCACAAACAAGAAATAACAGCTGAATAATATAAACCAAGAGGCTTTCACCAGCTCAATCCATTGAAATTCCCTGAGTGATTTTCTTGTACAACTCCAAGAACATAATATAATACTTAAGCCTTCTGCAGCCAAAATGACTTCATAAGTACATTGGGATCAGTAGTGTCACAAGGCTCATGAAGCTTTTAAAGGAAACATCGTGAGAGACTCTAAAATTATAGATATGAGATACTATAAAAAATAGAACTGCACTTTCGACTTCCCTCTCCTGCTTGTTCTCTCTTTGCCAAGAACATTCAGAAATGATCAGGGCATGTGTGTCAAAAGAGGCATTCCATAAATGGCAAATTCAATTTAAGAAAGTAAGAAAGCTTCCCCACTATCTTTTCAAAGAAGGGAAAATATCTATTAATGGAGGCAATACAGCAGAGAGAATGCCACAAAGTGAAATAGACTTAACTTGTCCAGCAGATAACTTTGTCTAGTGAGCTGGATCGGGAATTTCTCATTGCCTTGTTACCCCTCCCTCCCCAACCATTCACAACTCCAAATAACCCTTTTTCAATCTGTTGTGAGTGCCATCCTTCTCCCAGTCACAGAATTTCATTACCTCTTCTTCATCCCCAATACCCAATCAAAGTCTTGTGTAGTCTACCTCCAAACCATTAATTATATCCAGTACCTTATCAACATTTTGGGGAGGGAGCATGGCATAATGCACTGAATACCAGTTCTGGAAGAGAGAACCTGGAACTTAGGTCTTCATAATCATTCTATTTACTGTGCCATTACATCCCCACCTACAGCATAATTTAATCACCCAGAGGTCATAAAGGGTTTATTTTTGTCTTTTTGTTAGCAGCACTTAATACTTCACTTAAGACACAGGAAATATTTTGTAAATATTGGTTTCATTGAAATAAATTTGAGGCACATTATTTAAAGTGACTTAGTGCCATAGAGTCCAAAATGGTGTTGCCATTTTGCCGGTTCCACTTCAGAGAATAACATTATCCACATCCATTTGACTTTAATGTTATAAAGGCAGATTTGGTCACAAAGAAAAGCAAGAGTCACTGGGCACACCAATAGAGAGCAGCCACTTTGTAACCTGCACAAGGACCACTGACTGATGGCCTTTTTTGTAAATCACTTCATTTATGCGCTGAATTTTTACAGCCAGAGGTTTGACATTGTACTGAGAGGTCACACATATTCTAAACAATTATATAAAATAGGGACAAAGTATGATATGAATATTATTCAGACCAAAACTATTTACATTAATGATACCTGTGGAAGGATGAATGAAATGATCAGTATGTCAATCCCTTAAGGATTTGTAGCATGAATTGTCAAGTATACACTCTCCTCTGGTTAGTAAACAGTTGTGAAGTTAATTTCTGGTTTAAAATGGGGGCGGGGGCATATACTTTCACTGTTAGGATAAAGCCATTTGCTACGAAAACAAAGAAGAAGGAAACAGAATAAGTGGTAGAGTGCCCAGAAAAAGTCAGAAAAGTCAAATCACATGAAACACAGAAACTGCAGTTTTGTAGAAAATTCATTTAAGTCAATAGTATAATATTCAATATATGATAGAATTTTCTAGGAGAAGTTGTAACATTCTTCATGAATTTTTCATCACTGAATGAAGTCAAGATGTAGGATCACAGATTTAGAGAAGGAAGGGGACTTATAAGCTACTGAGTACCAAATCCTTACAAACAGGGAAACCAGATATGATAGATTGGACTCTTTACCCTAGATTGCACAGAGTAACAGAGATTTGAACCCATGTCTTACAGCTCCAGATACAGTGTTCTTTCCATCTTATCATGTTAAATTGGGGTTCAAATCCCACATCTGATTCTGACTACCTTGTGACCTTGAGAAAGTCATTCAACTTCCCTGGGCTTCAATTTCTTGCTCTGTAAAATTGGAAGGGTGGGTTAAACTTAATAGTGTATTGATAGATGATCTCATCACTTCTTTCTAGGAAATAGTCTAAGTCTCAGGAGAACTAGACTTATCAATTCATCACAATTTGTGTCCAGAACATGCTTATATTCATAATATTGACATCAACAAACATTTGGTATGTGTCAATTGGGGTACAGGGCATGAAACAATAGAGTTCAAAGTCTATATTTCTCAAAATTCATGTGCATTTATCCAGAGAACTGAAAAATAATTGGGTCATCTTAGATCTCTAGATTTTCTGTTTCATGTGACTTGACTTCTCTGACTTTTTTCTGGGCACTCTTGACCACTCATTCTGTTTTCTTCTTCCTTGTTTTAGTAGCAAATGGCTTTATCCTAACAGTGAAAGTATATGGCTCTGAAAACTAGCCTGCCATCTAGAAAAGTGGAGCTAATTACTTATATGAAGTGACTGAATAACCTAGGGAATAGACTTTTGATGGTTCTAATACATCAGCCTTATTGTAACAGTATTTTGTTGCTCTCTTGGCGAGGTACTATATAATACAGAAAAGGCAAATTGCAAGCTTAGAAATGTCAAAATACCATTCCACCCAAGGGAGCTTTGACATCTTAATGAGTTAGATAGGGGAGTTCATTTCTCTAGCAGTGCAATGATCTGCATATTTACCTGATTTCCATGCCCCCCCCCCCCAGCTTTGGCTATTCCTCAGTCCCTTTCTTTAGCTGAAAATTAAATTGAATCTTGCTCTTTACTCATTGGTTCATCATTTTCCACATTCCTTCCCTGCAATACTCTTTCTTTTATAATGACATCAGAGCTCTTTTCTCTGCCAAGAAGACAATTGAACTCCTCTGTTCATTTTGATAAGTAGGCCAGCTGGGGGACACAGAGTCACTTCTATTCCCAGGCTCCCATAAGCTCTGCCATCTCTGGAGAGCAACTAACCATAAGAATCAATGCTTGAAGAGACTTGCTGACACCACAAGGCTACGAAGGGCTCTGGGAAGAAAAACAATGATCCCCTGGTGTCCAACAAGCTCTAAGAGGAAAATGCACAGAGAGAAGCCATTTTGTGAGCTTTGGCCAAGTGTAGTAATAAAAATAGAAGTAAAGATGAGCTAGGAAGAACAATAACATTTTCTAGAAGTTAACTCTAAATAAAAGAAAAAGAAAAAAAGAGGCTAGATTTTTCTGATATGTTTTCTTGAATAGGATGTGATACATAGTAACAAGAACATTTGACTTGGAATAAGAACTTGTAGAATTACATTGCACATCTACAACTTCCTAACTATACAATTAGCATGAACTTCACTTCACCTTTCTGAACCTGTTTGATCATCTGCGGATATGGGGGAAATGGCAATTATACAAACTCCCTCCAATATACTGTTAGGATGAAAGGACTTTGCAAAAGTCTATGTTAGGGGGCAGCTGGCACAGTGGATAAAGCACCAGCCCTGGATTCAGGAGGACCTGAGTTCAAATGTCACCTCAGACAGTTAACACGTACTAGCTGTGTGACCCTGGGTAAGTCACTTAACCCCCATTGCCCTGCAAAAAAACAAAGAAAAAAGCCTATGTTAGCATGAGCTGTTTACTACTGTCTATACAGATATGTACATTTCCAGAGAATCATCATGCCCATTTCATGGGGTTGTTATGATGATGAAATGAAATAATATTCATTAAATACTTACCAAAGTGCCTTGCACATAGTAGGTGCTTAATAAATGCTTCTTTGATTCCCCACCCTTTCCACTGTTATTTTTCTAATTTCTTTATTATTCAAAGCTTCTATCATCTCCTTTTAGCATGTAAAAATTGATGTGAGAATGGGTTTAGGGGGTAGAATTTTTGTTTCCCATTCTTTGAATGTCCTTAGGAAATAGTTTTCCTTAAGTCCAATGTCCTTTCTCTGTGTGACCTCAGTTGGATTCAGCTTTGTTTTCTAAATCTGACTTTTATCCCAAATGTAAAATGTCAGCTATTATCCATTTTCCTGCAACTAAATAACCTAGTCAAAAGGATCATCCTTGAACTCTTCATCCCCTTCCTGTCTTGACTTAAGAACTATCACACTGAGTTCTGGTGAACTGTCTAGTTGTATCTTTCCCTTTTGGTCCCTGTCTTCATTTTCAATCATCTAACGCTACCACTTTTATGGAACCATTAAGTCTTTGCTTTTATGAGTTTAAAAGGACACACAACAGAAACCCATTGCTTTAGACATAACTGGCATATCTGACTATTGTGAAATACTCCTTTAAGTCCCCATACTTTATAAACGGACTTGGATAAATCACAACAGTCCATCGTTATGCAATCAAATTGTGGGTGGAATCTTAAAAATGGGCCATAAAGGTCATCTATTTCAATTCATTCCTTTTATAGATAATAAAACCAAGGACCAAAAGAATAGGAACTAGAAATATCTAAATGTGACTTCTCACTACAGGGCTCTAGGTGTTGTTTTTGTTCTTTTGGGGTTTTTTTTGTGTGTTTTTTTAACTTAATTTTCTTTTTGTAACTTCCAAGAAAGCCTCCCTTCCTGAGTGGACACAAGGACTCCACCCTCTGATTACTTAATATTTTTTCTTACATTGGTTTAGCCCTATAAACATGAAAAAAATAAATGTTTCTGGAATATTTTTTTCATATCTAGACTTTTAGTCAAAAAATACACAGAGCACATAACTACTATGTACAAGACCCTTCACCGGGCATCTGGGAGAAGGAGTTGTATACAAATAAATTTCATATGCTGATCCTAATGGCAGTAACTATGTAGTTGATGAAACAAAACAAACACAAAATTAAAACATCTATACAGAATTTAAGTAATATTTTGAGACTATAAATAAGATAGCAGTATAAGAATAATTGTCAAATTAATCAACCAAGCAATATATTTTAGCAGTATAAAGAATACTGGATAAAGGCAAATTTTATAGAAGTGGGATGTGAGTTTGTCTTGAAGGTTCAGAAGATAGAATGGAAAGGCATGAAATTCTAGGCAAAATAAATGAAGAAAAATGCATGACTACAGCAAAGAAATAGTAATATTTGTGGAAGAACAAATTCAGTTCCATTGAAACAGAAAATATCAGGTGAGGAAACTGTTAAAGATGAGTCTAGAAATTAGATGAGTATCAAATTATGAAAAATATTAAAATTCAGGCACTCTTTAAGGAATAGGAAGCCACTCCCAAATGCTAGTGCCTTCCCCTCTGGGATTACCATCAATTATGTATATATCTTCTATGTATATCTTTATTTGCATTTTGTGTCTACCATTAGAAGATGAGGGCAGGGAAGAGTTTTGCTTCTCTTTGTTTTTCCAGGGTCTATCTGCTCAATTGTAAGTTCTTAATGAAGGCTGAATGACAGACTGAATGACCAACTAATGGATTTGGCGGGGAGGATATCATAAAAGTATTTTATTATTTTCTAGTTACATGTAGAGATACTTTTAAACATTTGTTTTTATAAGATTTCTTGTTTTAAATTATTTCTCACTCCACCCTCCCCAAGACAGCAAGCAATCTGATATAGGTTATATATGTATAATAACATGAAACATATTTATGTATTAGTCATGCTGTGAAAGAAGAATCAGAGCAAAAAGGAAAAACCTCAAGAAAGAAAAAAAAGTAGAAGTAATATGGTTCAATCTGCATCTAGATTCCACAGTTCTTTTTTTCTGGATTTGGAAGCATTTTCCATCATGAGTCTGTTGGAACTATCTTGGAGGATTGTGTTGCTGAGAAGAGTCAAGTCTTTCACAGTTGATCAACACACAATGTTGTTGATACTGTGTTCTCCTGGTTCTGCTCATCTCACTCAGCATCAGTTCATGTAGGTCCTTCTAGGATTCTCTGAAATCCACTTGGTCATCATTTCTTACAGTGCAATAGTATTCCATTACATTCAGATACCACAACTTGTTTATCCATTCTGCAATTGACGTGCAACCCCTCAATTTCCAATTCCCTGCCACCACAAACAGAGCAGCTATAAATATTTTTGTATATGTGGGTCCTTTTCCCTTTTTATGATCTTTGGGGAAAAGACCCAAAAGTGGTATTGCTAGGTCAAAGGGTATGCACAGCTTTATGGCCCTATGGGCATAATTCCAAATTGCTCTCCAGAATGGTTGGATCAGTTCACAGTTCCACCAAAAATGCATTAGAGTTCCAATTTTCCACAGCTTGTCCAACATTTATTATTTTCCTTTTTTGTCATATTAGCCAATCTGATAGGTGTCAGGTGGTACCTCAGAGTTGTTTTAATTTTCATGTTTCTAATCAAGAGTGATTTAGAGCATTTTTTAAAGCAATAGATAGCTTTGACTTCTTCATCAGAAAATTGCCTGTTCATATCCTTTGACCATTTCACAATTGGGGAATGACTTGGATTCTTATAAATTTCATTTAGTTCACAATATATTTTAGAAATGAGGCTTTTATCAGAAATACTTGCTATAAAAGTTGTTTCCCAGCTTTCTGCCTCCCTTCTAATTTTGGATGCATTGTTTCTGTTTGCACAGAAACTTTTTAATTTAATGTAATAAAAATCATCCATTTTGCATTTCATAATATTCTCTATCTCTTGTTTGGTCATAAACTGTTCTCCTTTCCAAAGGTCTGATAGGTAGACTATTCCTTCCTTTCCAATTTACCTAGGTTATCAACTTTTATGTCTAAATCATGTACCCATTTTGACCTTATTTTAGTATAAGGTGTAAAATGTTAGTCTATGCCTAGTTTCTGCCATACTATCTTCCAGTTTTCTCAGAAGTTTTTGTCAAATATTGAGTTCCTATTCCAGAAGCTGTAATCTTTGGGTTTATCAAACAATACATTACTAAAGTCATTTACTACTGGGTCTCCTGTGCCTAACCTATTCCGTCTGATTGGTATGGCACTGAATAAGTAAATTAATTGAGGTAGAATTGTCATTTTTATTATATTAGCTCCACCTATCCAAGAACAATTGATATTTTTCCAATTATTTAGATCTGCTTTTATTTGTGTGAAAAGTGTTTTCTAATTGTGTTCATAAAATTCCTGGGTTTGTCTTGCAAGTAGACTCCCAAATATTTTATATGCAGCTAATGAATTTTTATTAGTGACTGTGAAAAAACAATTGCCTTCTAATGTTAAGCCACAATGCCTCCATTCTCATTTGTTTAATGACCTAGACAAGAGAGGGGTCAAGTAAGAAATCTGTATAGTTGCCTCAAGACCAAAATGAAAATAGTACCTACCTTCAAGGAGCTTACATGATGTCTCTCACCCAAGCCCAGTTGAACTGTCCAAGGTGTTGTCAGAAGTACAGCAACTGCCTCTTTGAAAGAACTTCCAAGGAAAAGGACATACACATACATACATATTTGTAGCAGCTCTTTTTGTGGTGGCAAATATATTTTACTGGATGTCTTTCTTATCCCCACTTAATTTTAGTGTCTTTCCTCTTTTAATTATTTCATTATTTAATTATTTCATATATATATGTGTGTGTGTGTGTGTGTGTGTGTATACACATGTTTACATATGGTCTGTACGGTAATTCCCTTGAGGCAGGGATTATATTTTGCCCTTTTATATTCCCAGCACTTCGTACAATGCCTGGTACATAGTAGACACTTAACAAATGTTGACTGATAGGACAACCCACCACTTGAGTGACACCCTAAAGGTGGACATAGCATATAAGTACAGTAGAATATGGTACAGTTTGAAACAACTGTGACTAAAAATTTTCTAATATAACCTGTGACAGGAAGGCAGACTTTCTCATCTGGTACATAATTTCCAAAGGAACATTCTCATCCATTCAATAAGAGAGGTTGGATTAGAGAACTAAAGCCTTTTTCATCCCCAAAGTTCTACAATTCTATGACAGTCTTCTTTTGACTACCTAATTCCCTTTACTAAATCATCTTACTATCCTCCATGCAGTCTATGATCCAGTTTTACTAGCCTATTTTCAGTTCTTTTAATAGGACACTCCATTTCTGATATCCATACCTTTGTGCTGCCTTTCCCCACCATACCCAGAATGGTTCTCTTCTTTACCTCCACTTCTAAGTTCTTCTGGAATCCTTCAGAACTCTGCTCAAGTACCTCCTCCTAAAGAAAGCCTTTTCCAATCCTCTAGCTGGTAATGCCTTCCTCTCTTAGATTCCTTCTAACTAAGTACTGTAGATCTAGTTATTAACATGTCACTTCCTTCATTATGATATGAGGACTCTGAATTGAGACTGATTTTGTTTGTTTGTTTATTCTGTGTGTGTGTGTGTGTGTGTGTGTGTGTGTGTGTGTGTGTGTGTGTAACTCAGTACTTTGCAAAATACCTGCTGCATGGAAGGCATTCAATTAATGCTTGTTGACTGATGAACTGAAAATTGAATTATGATTATTAGAATGTTTTAAAACACATCACAAAGCCTTCCACACAATTAGGAATTTTTTTCTATCTCCCAAAAGAAATTTTAAAATAATAGTTGTGCAACTCATATTGCATCATTTTCCCACCTAATTCCATCAAGATCCTTTTCACCATTTCTGCAACATCTAAATTGTCAGCAAGTTTAAAGTTTTTTTTCAAGTCTAATTAATAATTGCAGAAGGAGAGAAAATTTTCTTCATCTGTAGAGAAAAAGAGAATGGTAATTTGTGTTTTGATTCTAAGGGAAAGTTGGAAAAGCTCACCAGATATTTTAGCCCTTAAGAAAAGAAGGTAAATTGGAAATAGTTTCTTAACCACTTTCACCCAGTTCCTTTTCCATTTGAGAAAATAGGTCTCTGGTGACATTTGCTCCAACCAGGAGGAACCAAGAGTTAAAATGGATTTCTACTCATGTCAGATGAGTGTTGTACTGAATGAACCACAGGAGAAAATAGACAAGAGAGTAAAGAGAAAGTAAAGAGCAGATGTGATCTTGGCTTGGGCATTTGTTAACTTCTAATTTAGCCTGGTTGAAGAGAAGTGATTCATAAGCATTAACTGAAAGAGGTATAAACTTCTCCTAATGGGGAGAAGTTTGATAATCAAAGCTTTCCCTAATAAATGCTTGACCACATAACAGGTTCCTCTGAAGATATCTGGATAGATAAAGACCATCAACATTACAACAGGTTAGTCTAAGCAACCTCAAGGAATTCTCCTCAGGGGAACAATTGAAATGCAAAGATTCACAAGAGTAGGCACAAAGGAACAACATGAACAACCAGAAGCAACAACAGCAACAACAACAAACTTTGTATACTACATTAATGATTACAAAGTATTGTTATCCCAAACAGGGAGATTGAATTTCATCAAAATTATGTGACTTGCCCAAGGTCACATACCTGCTAAGTGTCAACAGCTGGATTTGAACTCTGGTCATTCTGCTTCTAGGTCATGTACCCTATCTGTTGCATCATCTAGATGCCTCCAAACAAGTGTCACATGGATACACATGATAGGGACTGGACCTGTGATATAATTGATATAGGGAATGTCTTGATGAAGAATCTCCCTCCATCAATCTATTTTTTAGTCTATCTTCTAAGCTAAGTCTTAGAGAGTTGGCTAAAACAGTGGTGTCAAACTCAAATGGAAGGGACTTGGAGAGAGGAGGAAGACAAATCCTTATAGTATAGTGAATCCTCAACTTTAATAGGGATAACATTCCTAGAAAATGGTGCAAAAGCAAAAAAAAAAAAAAGACAAGTGTTGACACATTGAACCTGTGGAAATAAGGGGTTAGTTAGGCTCTCAGGACGAGAGAAACTGTAGTCTTTCACTAAAGATTGCTGAAATAAACTTTTTTGCATACAATTCTTTATAACAAAACATCAATTCTGATAATATGCCCTTTTGCTAACACAATATCTATAAAATAACCCATCAAGTGCAGGAAAAAAAGAGAGTCAACCCAACGCCAGACATGATAGGGAAGGGTAAGGGTGGTGATGTCAGAAGAAGCCTGAGGTAAAAAAGGGAAAAGGGCAACCTGCCATCTCTAATTTCCCTTTCAGCTGTGTGGTTGAACTGTTTCCCAATGAAAAGTTCATGGGGCAGCTAGGTGGCACAGTGGATAGAGCACCAGCCCTGGAGTCAGGAGGACCTGAGTTCAAATCTGGCCCCAGACACTTGACACTTACTAGCTGTGTGACCCTGGGCAAGTCATTTAGCCCCAACTGCTTCACCCAAAAGAAAAAAAAAGACAAAAAAGAAAAGTTCATGCCTTGGGGTGTATCCCTGGATCAGTCTGAGCTTGGAATTCCAGATAAAGCTAGATGCTTAGGAGCCCAGAAGCATGGGCAGTGGGGGAGGTGAAGTGGCAGGATTCTGGTATCAGGGCTCTCATTCTTTCCTCTACTCCTCATAATGCTAATGTGTGCAGTTACCAAAGTGAAAGTGAAAATGAGGTTACTAATAAACTCACACAAATGCTTGACATTGGCAAAATTAAACTCAGTAAAGTTGGGGATTAACTGGATAAAGATCCTGATGCACTGCATATTGACCTGGTTTTTTACTTATTTTGTTAAATATTTTTAATTTTTTATTTATTTTATAAATTCTTTTCAAATTATGTTTTAATCTAGTTGAGGCTAGTCAGGAATATTTGACACCTCTGGCCTAGAGCACTGATAGCTTAAATAACTTTCCCACAGTGTCACTTAAACTCTGATCTTTGTAGTTCTAAAGTCAGAATTTCTCCCTTGAGAATACCAAAGTACCACTCATTTGACTACACAAATTTGCAAATATGTTCCATTTATTCATGTCAACTGGTCAAGTAAATTCTATAAGTGTGCTTTCCCCATATATACACTATGCATGTACCATCTTCTCATTAATGGTGTGTATAATTGTGGGAGCGTAAGCTCCAGGTTCATGGGAGATATGGGTTTTTTTTTTTGTTAATTTCATTATTACTCTATTTAATTATGAGATTTTACTTTGAATTAAGTGTAATTTGCTTGATTATTCTATATCAATGCTCTGGTGGGGACCTAAGGAAATACAAATTAAGGATAATTCTGAAACAGAAAATAACTCTAATTTGGGAGTATGGTGTTATTGAGAACCATAGGTGAGAGAGAATTCAAGTACTATACCATAAAATTGAGAACCAGTAAAAATGATAGTCACAAAAATTTCAAAATGATAGCAAAAATAAAATTGGTTATATTTTAGCAGAAGGGAAAAAAAACTTTATTAATTTAGGAGTCATCCCCAAATCAATGTTTGGTACAAAGTAGTAAGAACTCTAATTTGGGGGCAATTAGGTGGTGCAGTGGAGAGAACATCTGCCCTGCAGTCAGGAGGATCTGAGTTCAAATGTGGCCTCAGACACTTAACACTTACTAGCTGTGTGACCCTGGACAAGTTACTTAACCCCAATTGCCTCACCAAAAAACAAACAAACAAACAACAAAACCCTCTAATTTGTCAGAGTAAAGATCAGAATTAGTAAAAACAAACAAAACAATAAAAATAATAATGAGAAAAGGATATAATATACAATTGAAACAACTCAATTATGAACTATTCAAATGAGTAATTCATCATAAAAAATGAGTAATGGACCATAGAAATGACACTGACACTGATTCTAATGATTTTTGCATGAAATTTTAACTAATGACATTCAGTTGGTCAGCTTATATTTTTACCCTATACCATCTCACTTGATGATCTCATTAGCTTCCATGGGTACAATTACAATTTCTATGTAAATAATTCATACAAATATATATATGCGCTATTATAAAGAAATATTTTAAAACCATTATAAAGAGACCTTAGCAAAGAATTCAATTAAAGAAAGCCAACTTAAGGATTTTCAGGGATGGAAACAGAGGATAACAAATAGAACAAAAATGAAAAAAGATCTGTAAGGAATTTTAATAACAAAGGCAGTGCATACATATTCACAGGTACCAAAAAATCCCACACAATTTGGTGTGTATGTGTGTGTGTGTGTGTAGATACTCATGTTTTTGTAGTAAATATATGTGTATAGATAGGAAGTTAAGTACATAGGTAGATTAGATAGATAGATAGATAGATAGATAGATAGATAGATAGATAGATAGATAGATAGATAGATAGATAGATAGATAGATAGAGATATGTCAATAAATATAGGATGTCCCACAATTTTTATTACAGTTTTAGGTTTTGATAGGTGGTACAGTGGATAGAGCACTGGCCCTGGATTCAGGAGGACCTGAGTTTAAATCCTGCCTCAGACACTTGACACCAACTAGCTGTGTGACCTTGGTCAAGTCACTTAGCCCTCACTGCCCTGCAAAAAAACCCAAGAAGTCTAAACAGTACAAATTAACAACAAAGGTCATTTGAAAATTTAATTATTCACACTTCTTTCAGAAATGTAATTCTGTGAGTTTTGAATAATACATTTTTCATTTTCATTTTAACTAGACAAGGCACCCTATCACTATAGATTTCGTATGTGACAGTTTCTAGATGACCCTTTCTCAGACTAGGACTTAGCTTGACCTGTAAGATTAATTTTAATATATCTCTTACATATCTAGTTTGTTATTTGTTGCCTCCCCCAAAGAAATGTAAACACATTCAGGATAGGGACTGTTTTTGCCCTTTTTGGTATCTTTGGTATTTAGCAAAGTTGCTGACACATAGGTAGGCACTTAATTAACAGTTTTAGACTTATTGGGGTTTGACAAGATAGCATGTATTTGATGTCTTTCAATTGAATAAAGGATTACACAATGAAAGATTACTCTACACTCATTGATTAGAAAAAATATTTGATTCAGTAAAGCCAAATGTTGCCTTTAATGGTCTTTTCCAATAATGTGTATCATACATATATCAAACTTATTCAGTTTCTCAAAAGATATAACATAAATGACCCCATTCAATGATCGTGTGGTCATAAACATCTGACAAGTCATAGAACATGGAGTCTGATCTGCCCCAAAGTATTCACCACGGGGGTAATTAGATCTGAGATAGAGTCTAACTTGAAGTGGAATCTTGTACAAATAGCAAGGTCTTTTAGATGCCCCTTTTTTCCAATGACATTATACTGCTTTCATGGGATAAGTGGGTGTTCAAGAAGGATTAGCATCTCTGGTGTGAGCACTTGCCACGTCCTTTTCAGGGATGTTCCTCCACCTTTGGCATCCACCTGATACTCAGCTCTCATGTGTGGCTCCAAAACTCTGTAGCCTATGGAGCAGCCACATTCAGGTTAAACTTCTCAGTAGACAGGCTAAGCTAGGTTGAGGATTACCAAAAGGCCTCAGACCTGTCGGTGAGTTAGGGAGACGTCTAGCCCAAGCATATGGACACGTGCTCTGGCAGAATGGGCAGATGAGAACAATTTATCCCAACAACCTTGAAAGCCGCTGAAGCAGGAACTGTGGAGCTCTTAGAATTTAGTCAGACACTGAAAACACCAAGGTCACCCACAGCATCCCAGGCCATCACCAGTCATCCTGACTTTTGTGTTGCCACTCTACTTCAAAGAGTATGAAAGAGACTGTGAGGCTGATGTGCAACTCTGTCTCACTACAACCCAATTCTTGTACAAGTCAAGATATCACTTTGTGATGTCATTGGTCCTCTTTGAAAAGGAAGGACAAACAACAACTGCTTTTATCAAGCCCCAAAATATAACAGAAAATGTAGCCTTATCATCCACATAGGGAAGAAAAAGTATACAAAGCATATCAGTCTCTAAAATTTGCTCATAAATATACTAATCTGAGGCAGACAATGAAAATGGATGAGTTGAGCCCCAAAACAAGCAGGAGAAAGAAAGAGCACTAGGTAGTTCTGAAAAAATTGCAAACTTTCTTTGATGACACCAAACTTCTCCGTGAAGGATTGTTTTTAGGATCAGATGAGTTTATACATGTAAAGTCTATATACAAAGTATTAAAATGTACTATAGGGGCAGCTAGGTGGTGCAGTAGATAGAGCACCAGCCCTGGAGTCAAGAGGACCTGAGTTCAAATCTGGCCTCAGACACTTGACACCTACTAGCTGTGTGACCCTGGGCAAGTCACTTAACCCTAATTGCCTCAAAAAAAAAGATTTAAAAAAGATCAAATATACTATAAATACAAATTATTGTTATTATTGTCATAATTACTATTATTAATTTATAATTAATAGAAAAAAACTCAACAGAACTCCCCCAGAGAAGATTCTCTCCCTTTAGTTCCTTCTCCATATCACCCAGCCACTAAAGGGATCCTTGGCTATCCAAGTAGTAGCTATTTTTGATTGGGCAACATGAAAGCAAAGATTCCTACTACCAAGTCACACAACACAGGCCAAAAATACCACTTACTCTCTGTGGCACCAGATCCCAGTTTCCAGACTCCTCATCCTCTTTGCCTTATCCCTGGATGTTATAATATCCATATAGCAGTAATGTAAACTGGAGTATCTCACGAGCCCCTGACCCCATTTACATCAATATTTGGCTCTTCTTAAAGGCTTGGTCAGGGAACTCTTTCTTAGGTCAATTAACTGTGAGAGAGTACCACCACCCTGCTGAGAAAGACATTGTGAGAACCAGGGCAGCGCCACCCTGAGGAAAAAGCATGTGACTAGCATCTGAACCGTTACATCTATAGAACTTCCTGTAAGTCATGTCAATCACTGCTACCAGCCAATTATCTTGGAGCTGTGTGTGTAGGGACTGTATCTGGGCAGGCCCACAGGGAGCTTCCCCTTGCTTGAGAGAATGGGATCATGCCTTTCCGTTGGAGGTCGTGAGAGATGGAGGTGCAGGAAGCATGGGTCTTTTCTTTCTTTCTCCACATGTTCTCCTTACTAACCCTTAATATACTTTAATAAATACTTAATGCCCGAAGATTGGTGCTATACATTTCTAATTTAAGGCAACCACTCATTAGATATTTTAGACATCACTTTTAGATTTTTAAGCTTCACATAACTGACCCAGCTCATTATTAATGGACAGATGTAGGGACTATCATGTCAGTCAAAAAGTCTCACCTGGACTTTGTATAATCCTAGGCAAGGGAAAAAAAGCATTGGAAACATTTTTGTGAGGCACAAAATAGATTAACAGTCAATCGATTTCAAATAGCTTCAGGCACTCTATTACTGACTAATGAACTGAGAAAAGGCTGCTTTACATGTTTGACTTATATACAGAAAATCCATAATTAGTATGTTAAAATGGAATTTTTCAGCACATTTGAAGCTTAAAAAAATTCTACAGAGCACGGATGAATTTTTTAAATTAACTTTTTTTTTCTTTTTAAAAAATGCTTCCCCTCTGTACTCCCTTATGCCTTTAGGTTTTGCTACAAGATTGGTTTTTGCCCATTCCAGAACCCCAGTAACTAGGGTGACTATCACTGAAGTACCCAACCATCTTAATTAGAGTAATTCAAATGGCTCCACTGTAATTCTCTATTTATCTCACCAAGGAAAATGTTGAGAAAACAATCAAGAAATCCTGAAATGAAAACATTAAAAAAAATTAAGGCAATTCAGAAAAGTACATCAATGACTGACTATATTTGGAAGTATCTTTCTGATTCATACTAACCATACAGTCTCTTAATAGAATTCACTCTACATTCATCCTCCTAGTTCCCTTCTCAGAAACAATGTGGGATCCTTACAAAAAGTATCCATGGAAAAGCACTCCTGGTCAGGTCTCTGGCCTAATCAAATAGGTTTTTCAGTACAGTACAGCAGGCCAGGGCAAGACAGGAAATGAAAGACCAAGCCTTCTCATGTAGTTAATTGGCTTTTACCAGCATTTTCCCAGCACAGCACAAGAAAGAAAAAGAAAAAAAAAAAAAGAAAAGAGGCTTTGTTAGCCAACAATAATCAAAAGGATTATGAATGAGAAGAGTGTTGATATTGTTGATAAGTGTAAAAGATAATAACAACTTGCGAGATTGAATGATGTATTCTCCACTCTTTTATTCCCTCTCCCTAAGCAAGGAAGATCCAGGGAAATGACTGGAGAGGTTAAATTGGTCCTACTCCCCCCACAAGGAGATAGAGAAAATTTAACAGGAATTTGTTCAAAAGAAATGTCAGGGGAAAGTTCTCATCATTCAAAGGATTTGCCATTGGTAAACAATAATATTATATCCTATGGAGGATACAGGGAAAATAGAAGATTTGTTCTCTGCCCTTAAGGAGTTTATAATAGAGCTTCAGAGTCAATTAATAAATCAAACAAGAAGCACTGATTAAGCTTTCTTATGTGTGGGCATTGTATTCAGCACTGGGGGTACAAAGACAAAAGAGAAACAATGCAGTCTCTCAAGGAATTTACATTCCCATGGGCCAGGAGACATGAACCTGTATGTGTGTGTGTATATATATATATACAAATAATGTGTACAAATTCATTTTGAATGGAAACAGAGTAGAACCTTAGGGAATCAGGAAAGGCTTCAGGTAGTAAATGGTACTTGGGCTGTCTTGACCCAAATTGAGAGATTACAGTAAGACAGAGAGGTGAAGAAGAAATAGATTCTAAGCATAGGGAAGGGGAGACAGAGAGTGGAAAGGCACAAAGATACACGTGAAACAACAGTGCGCCATTAGAAAGAAAATTGTAAAGTAATACCAGGAAGTATTCTAGTAGTTCAAAGGAGAGAAGACTCAACATGAAATACTAAGATTTTGTATTTTACATGTGAAGGAGACCATAGTTATGTCTGACATTGAGTTATAAGTTTTGCAAAATGCAGTATGAATATTAATTAATTTGGTCCTCACAATAACCTTGGGAGGTAGGTGCTATTATTGTGTCCATTTTATAGTAGAAGAAACTGAAACAAAGTTTAAGTAGTGATACAGTTAATAAGTGTCCGAGGCCAAATTTGAACTCAGCTCTTCTGGATTCCAACTCCAGATCATCCACTTTGTGACCTAGCTGCCCTATAGACTCTAGAATAAAATGCAGCATATACCAACTGACCTTTACAACCTCTGCCACTCAAAAACATGGCTTATCTTTCTAGTCATACTTCCTATTACTCCTCTTACTGCATTCTTTGTTCTAGTCAGACTAGCCTAGTTGTTATTCAGTCTCTCTACTCCATGTCTTTTCACAAGCTGTGCATCATGGCTGGAATGAACTTTCTGCTCACCTCTGCCTAACAGAATCTCTAGCTTCCTTTGAAACACAGCTCAGGTGCCACCTCCAACATAAGACGTCTTTCCCAATCACTCGGTTTATTCATCCTCTCTCCTTGTCAGATTTGTGGTTAACTCCTGTTGTCAATTATGCAATCAACAATTCAGAAATATGCAACCTATTATGCTTAGAGCAAAAGAATCATTATATACAAAAATCAGTGAGTCCCACACATCCCATTCAGCAGCCATATATAGATTTTGGTTTCATAGGTAGAATGGGTCCAAGGGAATTTTATAGAAAGCAGAGGGGAAAGTGATAAGATACAGATCAAAGAACAGATGGCAAAAGGGGAAGAAGTATATCAAGTAAAATGGGATACTAGCCAGTAAACAACAGAGCTGTAGCTGATCTTTAAGCTGAAATTTACAAAAGGATAGAGCACAAACCTACCAGTTAAAACCTAAACTATAGTTGATGTCCTCAGCTTGATTCTACAGGCTATAGCTAGTTACATGGCTTAATTGTCTTAAATGATAACAATAAAAATACAGGCAGAAATGCTACTATCACAATGCATGCATGCACACATACATATACATACATATATATACACACACATATATATATATTCATATATATGTATGTGTGTATACATTGCATATTTATATGTCAGTCAAAAATTTGATAAGTACCTACTTTGTTCCAGGCATTATGCTAAGCTCTACATGTACTACATTCATGTTTCTTCTAATTTCAAACACAATCCATTTTAATAATGCAATAAGGTCTTAAATTGACAAAAAAAAAAATCACAAGACCAGTGGTATTAAGGATTAGTTATAAAGAATCACAGAATTTCAAAGTTGGAAAGAATTCTCCCAAGTCTGGTTGAAGTAGAAAGGGTTTACAATTTATAATCAAAACAGTTTAATTCACAGTCCAGATTTATCACTGATTGCCTCTCTGAGCCTCTGTTTCCTCAGCTGTAAAATGAGACAGTTCGACTAAAGTATATGTAAGGTGTCCTCCAGCCATAAATTTTTGATATTGTGATCTAGTCCAGTTCAAACCTGAACAAAAATTCCTTCTACAATATTATTAATGAAGAATTATCCAACCCCTCTTAAAGACATGGCGCAGAGAGTCTTTTCCTTCTGGGGTCAGCTACTGAATTTTCAGGCAACTCTAGTCGCTTTCCAATAAGTTTTTTTTCTTTATTTCAAGACTAAATATGCCTTTCTCTGTACAGAACAAATTTGTCCACTCTTCCCTAGGACAACCACTTAAATATTTAAAACATAATTATCATGTCTCCCCTAAGTCATCTTTTCCTTAGGCTAAATACCTCCATTTGCCTCAATGTCTCCTCACAAGAATTCCAGGGCTTTCAATACTTTATTTCCTTTTCTCAGGAAAGTTTCAAATTTTCCACTGCCCTACCTAAAATGTGATGCATAAAACTCTGAGTGAACTGAAGCCAGTTCTACCCAGTTTGTGAGAGCTCAATAAAATTTCACTGTGAGAATTTATGAATAGATATCAGCAATCTATACAAATTATGATTAGATTTATTGTTTTGTTGATAGTCTAGATTTAAGAAAGTGTTAATTCAGATTAAACTTAAAACTGTATGCACATGCATAGCATTCAGTGAATTTATTAAACAATGGCATGCTCCTTTTTATATAATTTATTTCATTATTTATTTATTTTGCATTCTCTGTTTTTTAGTTTTAGGCTTCAAATTATCTATCTGTCCCACCCCTCCCCCATACATTGAGAATTGATATCAATTATATATGTGATGAACTGATGCTGACTGAGAGGAGAAGAACCAGGAAAACATTGTACACAGTAACAGCAACATTGTGTGATGAACAATGGTGATAGACTTGGCTTTCTCAGCAGTGTAATGATACAAAACAGTTTCAAAGAACTCATGATAGAAAATGTTCTCAACATCCAGAAAAAAGAATTGTGGATTATGAATGCAGATTGAACCATATTGTTTCCACTTTTGGACTGTTTTTTTTTCCCTTCCTTTGTGAGGTTTTTCCCTTGTGTTCTGATTCTTCTTTCACAAGATGACTAATGTAGAAACATGTTTAATGTGATTGTACATACATAATCTATAACAGACTGCTTTCCATCTTGGGGAGGAGGGAGGGAAGGGAGCGTGGGAGAAAAATTTGGAATTAAAAATCCTATGAAAGGGGGCAGCTAGGTGGCACAGTGGATAGAGCACTGGCCCTGGAGTCAGGAGTACCTGAGTTCAAATCCGGCCTCAGACACTTAACACTTACTAGCTGTGTGACCCTGGGCAAGTCACTTAACCCCAATTGCCTCACCGAAAAAAAAAAAATCCTATGAAAACAAATGTGGAAAACTATCCTTATATGTAACTGGAAAATAATAAAATACTTTTAAAAATTATATATGTGAAGTCATGCAAAACATTTCCATATTAGTCATTTTGCAAAAAAATGAAAATAAAAAGCAAGAAACATAAAGTAAATGAAAACCAAGCTTCAATCTGAGCTTGGATGGAATTGGTTCTCTTCCTGATGGTGGATTTTTCATCATGGAGCTTTTGGAATTCTCTTTGATTATAGCATTGATAAGAGTAGCAAAGTCTTTTATGGTTGATCATCATTAAAATACTTCTGTTACTGTGTACAATATTCTCCTGGTTCTGCTCATTTCACTTTGCATCCATTCATATAATCCATCCCGAACTTTTCTGAAGTCATCCTGCTCATCATTTCTCAAAGTACAGTAGTATTTCCTCACAATCATATTCCACAACTGGTTTAGCTAGTCTCCAATTGATGGACATTCCATCATTTTCCAAATCTTTGCCACCACAAAAAAGCTGCTGTAAATATTTTTTACAAACAGGGCCTTTTCTTCTTCCTTTCATTTCTTTGTGATAAAGAACTAATAGTGGTATTGCTAGGTCAAACAAAGGTTATACATTTTTATTGCCCTTTGAGGATAGTTGTAAGTTGTTCTCCAGAATGGTTAGACCACTTCTTCAGGGTGAAGCTAAGATGGTAGAATAGAGAAAATACTTGCTGAGGTCTCTGAAGATTTCCCTCCAAATAAATATTTAAAGAATGCCTCCTCAAATTGAATTTTGGAGTGGACGAATCAACAAAATGTGAGAGTAAGACATTCTTCGAGGCCAAGACAACATAAGAGTTTGGAAAGAGAGATCTGTGACATGGGGTAGGAAGCTGGCTATGAACCCATGTGGATTAAACAACAATGCGGGGACTAGGTGGTGGTGAGAGAAGTAGCAGAAGATTCAGGAGTTTTTAAACTAGAGACAGAAAGGGACCTAGCAAGTGGTCAGGAAGATATTAAATAGCACCAATGTTCTAGCACCCATGTGACACTGGCAACTTTATTGCCTCCTATACCCACTTCTAAGTCATAATTCAAGGGTAGAGAAGAGCATTTTCAGAGTAGGAGTGAAAGCCCTCAGAGGCAATATTACATAGAGTATCAAGGGATAAGGGAACCTTGGGAACAATATTATTTCAGATCCCAAAGGAGAAGGGTCACCAAGGAGCAGTATCAATTGCAATACAACGGGATCAGGGCCCATCCTAGGTAAGGATCACAGTGCAGAGCAAGAGAGCAGTGACCACACTTCTGCCCAAATCAGACCACCTTGGAAGCACTTTTTGTTTGTTTGTTTTTGTTTTTTGGTGAGGCAATTGGGGTTAAGTGACTTGCCCAGGGTCACACAGCTAGTAAATGTCAAGTGTCTGAGGCTGGATTTGAACTCAGGTCCTCCTGAATCCAGGGCTGGTGCTTTATCCACTGAGTCTCCTAGCTGCCCCCAAGTAGCTAGGATTTCAATGAAGAATAACCCAACAAAACTGAGTATAATCCTTGGGGGGGGGGATATTTAATGAAATAGAGAACTTTCAAGCATTCCTGATGAAAAGATCAGAGCTGAATAGAAAATTTGACATTCATATCAAAGTCTCAAGAGAAACATTAAAAGGTAAATATGAATGAAAAAATCATGAGACTTAATATGTTTAAACTGTTTACATTCTTATATGCGGAAATGATACTTATGAAGCTTCTATGAACTTTATCTTTATGGCAGTTAGAAGAATAGAAAAGACAGAGGGCATGGGAATGAGTTGGTTATTTTGGGATGATCTAAAAATGAAATCATGAAAAAGAGGGATACACTGGAAGAATGGAAAGAAGGGGAATTGAGATTAGATAGATGGATGGATAGATAGATCGGTAGAAATATAGATAGATGATAGATAAACATGTATGTATGTGTGTGTGTATATATATATATACACTCAGTTGGGTTTATAAATCTGATTCAATAGAGAAATAGGAGGGAAAAGGGATAAAAGATATGGGTAATGATAAAAGGGAGGGAGGATTAAGGGAGACAAGAGTCAGAAACAAAACAGACTTTTGAGAAGGGACAGGAGAGAGAGGGAGAGAAAGAGACAAAGAGGATAAACATAAGACAATATGATTCAGGGAAATGCACAATTAGTAGTCATTGCTTTGAGCATGGATGAGATTAGCTCATTCATAAATCAGAAACATATAGCAGAATATATTAGAAACCAGAATTTAACAATAGGCTGTTTACAAGAGACCTGCAAAGCAGAAAGACACATAGAGAGTTAAAATAAAGGACTGGAGGAGAAATCTATTTTGCTTCAGATGAAAACAGCAGGAGTAGCTGTCATGATTTCAGTCAAAGCAAAATGATGTGATATAAAAAATATTTTTAAAATCCAAAAAATGGAAAATTCTCAAGGGGCTGAGGAAATCGGGTACACTAATCAAATTTAGTGGAGGTATGAACTCGTCTGATTATTCTGGAGAATTTGGAACTATGTAAAAAGGGCTATAAATCTATGCATATCCTTTAATCCAGCAATACCACTACTAGACATGTATCCCAAAGAAATTGAAGAGAAAGGAACAGCACCCATATCTACAAAAATATTTATAGCAGTTCTTTTTTTGTGGTGGCAAAGAATTGGAAAAGGAGGGGATGTCCACCAATTGTGGAAAGGCTGAATAAGTTGAGGCATATGATTTGGATGAAATACTTTTGTGTGATAAGAAATTACAAGGGCAGGGTGCTTTCAAAAAAAATGGCCAAACCATTTTAAACTGATGAAAAGTGAAGTGAGAAGAAATAGATCATTATGCCCTATAACAGAAAAAAAAATTTTAAAAAGACTTGACTACTCTGATCAATACAGTGATACACGACAATTCCAAAGGCCTCAAAAAAAATGCTATCCATCTCCAAAGAGAGAACTGATAAATTCTGAGTGCTACATGAAGTATAACTTTTTTTCAATTTCTTTATTGTTTTTGAGTTTTTTGTGATATGGCTAATATGGAAATTTGTTTTATATGTTTCACATTTATAATTGATATCATTTTGCTTGCCTTTGAAGTGGGTGAAGGGTGACAAGAAGGAAGAGAGAGAATTTGGGGGAGAAATGTTAAAAAATAAAGTATTTAAGAAGAAGTTACTTTCTATATATCTCTAAAAAAAGAAAGAAAGAAAATTGTATTCCAAATGCTTTTTGATTATAACATGCTTTCTCTTGTGAATGTTAAAAACTATTTAGATTTGGTATGTAATTCCTACCCAATATAAATACAAAATTCACTATGATCTAGTTAGATTCCATTGATCTTTTGGACATTATTTTTTCCTGTGCAAGGAGGCAGTGGCATCCTCTGAAACTGCTTCAAAACTGCTTGGACACAGGCTAACAGTGCTAGAAAATGATTTTGACAAATCGGCTTTAGTCACAAAAATTGTCAAGAACCAATGTTAATACTGCTTGTATTTCATGTTAAAAATCCAACACCTATTTTACATGGCATGCATGTAAATAGCCCATCTGTAATGTGTATACATTCAGTGTCTAATGCTCAGTAATGAAAGTTCGAGTTAAGCTTCCTCTCTGTTATCAGAAGCATCTGGTTTATTGCTAGAATTATTGGAATTCTTTATACAAATTCTAGAAAGTTCAAAGAGCCTATGTGAATTTAATGGAGAAAAAATTATCCCTTCCTATGCAAAGGTCCTAAATACTTTGAGCTGACTTGTGAACCAGTTTTGAACCTTGATCCTCTTTCCCATAATCCTTGCTATTTTCCTAAGCTCTATCTGCTGTTCAGAAAGGGCTTCTATTCATTTTTCCCACGTTTATTAAGTCTATGTAATGTCTCAGAGATTTTGCCAAGTCATGGATACAAAGGCAAAAACAAATCCTTACCCTTATTTGAGTTATCTGTGATAATCTTGCTACATTCCCATCCATTTATTGTTGTTGTTGCTCTTGCTGTTGTTGTTACTGCTGCTGCTGTTCTTCTTGTTGTTATAGCTAGCATTTATATATACTATTTCCCCCCTTCCCTATAGCACCAGCCAGAACAATAAATTTTGGGACAGGGAGTAGCGGTAAGCCATATGATTGAGCTGTGGAGGTAGTTTTTGTTACAATAGAATAGGAGCTTTTTAATTCAAACCTCATCTGCCACTTAAAAGTGGTAGTACTTCATATTTTTCAATGACCAACAGATACACATAGAATGTGGAATTCAGAATGAAATGATTATTACTTGCCTGACAGTGAGTGAAGAAACAGAAGTAACAAAATTGGATGCAAGTACTCAAAAAGCAAAGCAGTTTTGTGGGTGAGGAATATCATTTAGTATAGGACTTCTTAAACTTTTTTCCATTCATTACCCTTTTTCACTAGAGAAATTTTTATGTGACCCCAAGTATATAGGTATATAATATAGATATACATATCAAACATTTACTGCCAAATTTTTCATGACCCCCACATTCAGTCATATGACCACATATGTAGTCATAACCCACAATTTTTTTTTTTTTAGTGAGGCAATTGGTGATAAATGACTTGCCCGGGGTCACACAGCCAGTAAGTGTTAAGTGTCTGAGGCCAGATTTGAACTCAGGTACTCCTGACTCCAGGGCCAGTGCTCTATCCACTGTGCCACCTAGCTGTCCCATAACCCACAATTTAAAAAGCTTTGATTTAGTATAACAACAGTCTTACATATACAATATTCCCTGAGAATTTCATTGCTCATGGATTCAGAGATCTAAAAGTTTCCTCATAGGTGATCTAATCCTCTCATTTCACAGGTGAGGAAATGGAAACCATGAAATATTAAATGGCTTACACAAGGTCAAACAAGGTCAGAGTCAGAATTTGAACCTACATCCACTGAGTCCAAAATTCAGCACTCTTTCCCAAGTGAACCATATTTCCTTCTTAATTCATAGAGCCAACTCTCATGATAATGACCCAAAAATAAAACTTTGTAAATTTCAGAAAAATTAATCAACACATCAATTGTCTGACAATATATCCAGTTTTCTTCAAAACCTTACTTCTCCTCCCCAACTTTGTTTTTTTAATTATTTTATTCTAAATTTAAAAAACAAGCATTTCTATAACATAGTAGAATAGAAAAG
Organism: Dromiciops gliroides; assembly: GCF_019393635.1. Lineage (NCBI taxonomy): Eukaryota > Metazoa > Chordata > Mammalia > Microbiotheria > Microbiotheriidae > Dromiciops > Dromiciops gliroides. The sequence continues at coordinate 715,139,473 of NC_057861.1, forward strand.
AGATGGTTGCATAAAAAACTACAAATATATTGTATATAACTTGCTATTCCTTTTTAAATATACAATAAAGTTATCATGTAAATTGCTTTTTTCCATTTTTCTTCCCTCCCTCCCGCCAAATCATTATTGATTAAAGAAATACAAATCAAAATAACCTTGAGATATCATTTGACACCCATCATACTGGTAAAATGATTGAAGGAGGAAGTGACAAATGTTGGAGGGTGTGATAAAATAATGGGATTTGGCAGACGCCAATGGACCCCCAAATGAAGATTGATTTGGAATTGATTGAATTGCGTGAGACTGAGAGACTGACTGAGAACCTACTTAAGGATGATTAAATTGAGACAACACCTGGCTGGCCCTGAGTGAGGTGTTGTTCTCAGACTGTGAACTACAGCATCAACAGGAGGCCACCCTCAACCAATCAGCTTGAAGGACCTCCCCTTTCAGGGAGGGAGACAGGAAGGAGGAAGGTGAGGCTTGCTTACTGGATCTTCCTCTTTTCCTGCAGGAACTGGCTGATGGTGGCAGAACTTCACGTGGGCTGCTAGGTAAAGGCAAGGTTTTCTCTCTGGCTATCCCATGTAGATCTAAGCTAGGGTTTTCCATTCTATGAGAGGTCTGTTCTCACTCTCTCTCTTCACTAACTTCTAATACACTTTAATAAATACTTAAAAGCCTAAATTCTTGCTGAATTTATCAGTAAAACTTAGCTAGTTTCCCCCCAGAACTGGGGGGGGGGGGGGCGGCAGGTAAGGACCCACATTAGATTTTAAGCATCACAAGGGGATGTGAAAAATTTGACACACAAATTCATTGTTGGTGGAATTGTAAACTGACCCTAACTTGTACAGAGAATCTTTCTTTCTGTTTTTTACCTCTTTGTTGAGGGATCTCTGTGTCAAAGAGAATGGACATTTTACTTCTTTTTTTATAAGAAATCCACAATGTTTTCCAAAATGATTATACTGATTCACAGCTCCAATAACTATATTAATTAGTGTTATCATATTTCCAAAGTCCTTCCAATATTGATTGTTGTCATCTTTTATCATCTATCCAATCTACTGAGTGTAAGATAAAATCACAAAGTAGTTTTATTTGAATTACTTTTGTGATAAATTATTTGAAATGATATTTCCAATGGATGTTAATAATTTGTGGGTTTTTTCAGAACTCTTTTTTATATCTTTTTTACTATTTACCCATAGGAAATGTCACTTAATTAATTTTATTTTAGTTCCCTTTATATCTTGATTAACAAAGCCTTATCAGAAATATTTGTTTCAATTTTTTTAGTTCAACCACTTTCCATTTTATACTAGTTAAATTACATTGAGAAATTTTTCCATTTAATGTCATAAAAATTCTATATATATACATACATACATATGCCTCTATATGTATATATATAAATGAATATATATACATATATTCTCTTTTGTTATCAACTTTTTAAAGAGTTTATCATTAGAAATATACCTCATCTTCCTTTCTTCTTTTTATTTCATATTGTGAGCTTTACAATTCAGGATACATATCCATTTTGAGTTTATTGTATTATGTGGTGTAAGTTGCTAATTCAAATATAATTCCATCCAAATTTCTTTCTAGTTTTCTGCCAGGTTCTTGTTAAAGGGAATTCTTCCTGTAAGTAATTTATGTTTGGAAATTTGTAAAACAGTTTAATTGATTCTGATTCATCTTTTTTTTTTTTTTTGCTGGGCAATGGGGGTTAAGTGACTTGCCCAGGATCACACAGCTAGTAAGTGTCAAGTGTCTGACGCTGGATTTGAACTCAGGTACTCCTGAATCCAGGACCAGTTCTTTATCCACTGCGCCACCTAGCCGCCCCCGATTCTGATTCATCTTTAACTAATATGTTCTATTGATCTATTTTTCCATGTTGTTTTTTTTTTAAATCTTGGGGTCATATGACCAACAAGATGGAGCAATAAACTTTAAACTTTCAAATCTATTCAATATAGGAAATATAAAAGATTAAGCAATTATAGCTATGTCCATGGTCAAGGACACCAAGAATGTTAAAAAAGATAAAAACCCAGCAAACTAAAAATAGGAAATTAACCTCTAAGGCCCTCCAATCCCCCCACCCCTCCCCACCACCCACCAATCATGGCAAAGCTTTGTAAGCTAACCATGGACTTGCAATAGAATTCAATTCCACCTTGACTGCTCCCAGTGCCACAGAAAAGTACAAAAGCTTGCTCTGACTTGTACTCCAGGGCAGCAATATTCTGTGCTGCAACAGTGCTTCCTTATAGCACTTAGGAACTAAGGGAACTTAGGAAGGACACTAGAATGTGTGATGACAAGTAAATGGTTCAGAATCAAGCTGGGAACAGTTCTGCCTCCTGAGAAATCACTTGCTCCAGGGGATTAGGCTGATAAACCATAAAATGTCTAGCATAGGAGGAGACTGAGAAGACTTTGAGGTCCAGCTCCCAGGTAAACTGCAATCAAAGGGGATGAAGTGAGACAGTGAGAACAGAAGAATAAAATTAAAAAATACGAAAATTTTCAAAACCCTCTGGAGGTAGAAAATATGAGTATTGAATGGCCTTCCAAATATTTTTTGTTGTTTTGTTTTTCATTTTTTAAATTGTAAAAGTATTTTATTATTTTCCAGTTACTTGTAAAGATAGTTTTCAACATTTGTTTTCATAAGATTTTTAGTTTCAATTTTTTCTCCCTCTTTCCCTTCCCTCCCCCCACTCCAAGAGAGAAAGCTATCTAATATATGTTATATAAGTACAATCATATTAAACATATTTCTACATTAGTCATGTTGTGAAAGAAGAATCAGAACAAAAGGGAAAAACCTCAAAAAAAGAAAGAACAAAAACAAAAATAGAAACAGTATGGTTCAATCTGCATTCAGGATCCACAGTTCTTTTTTCTAAATGTGAAGAACATTTTCCATCATGAGTTCTTTGGAATTGTCTTGGATCATTGTATTGGTAAGAGCTAAGTCTATCACAGTTGATTACCACACAATGTTTCTGTTACTGTGTGATGTTCTTCTGGTTCTGCTCACTTCACTCAGCATCAGTCCACTTAAGTCTTTCCAGATTTTTCTGAAATCTTCCCACTCATCATTTCTCTTATTTTAATAAAAGTATTTTATTATTTTCCAGTCACATGTAGAGATCATTTTCAACATTTGTTTATATAAGATTTCCAATTTCAAATTTTTTCCCTCTCTTCCCTCCCCCCCTCCCCCCCTCCCCTAGATAGCAGGTAATCTGATATAGGTTGTATACGTTTCTGCATTAGTCATGTTATATGAGAAGAATCAGAGCAAAAAGGAAAAACCTCCAAAAAGAAAAACACCACCAAAAGCAAAAGAAATAGTATGGTCCAATCAGCATCCATATTCCACAGTTCCCTTTGTTTTTCTGGATCTGGAGAGCCTTTCCTATCATGAGTCCTTTGGAACTTTCTTGTACCATTGTATTAGTGAGAAGAATCTAATCTATCACAGTTGATCAACACATAGTGTTGATCTTCTGGTTCTGCTCATCTCACTCATCATCAGTTCATGCAAGTCCTTCCAGGTTTCTCTGAACTCCTCCTGCTCATCATTTCTTACAGCACAATAGTACTCCATTGTATTCATATACCACAGCCATTCCCAAACTGATAGGCATTCCTTCCATCAAATATTTTTTTTTCTTGAAAAAAGTGGCTCATAATTGTACCAATATAAGTTTTAAATGTACCTTCCTAGTGAAACTTCCAGATAGCTTCCAGAATTTGAAGTTACTTTGAATGGCTCTTGCCTCTCCATTATCTCTTCTTCAGTTATGTTATTCTTATGAAGAAATGCTACTAATTTGGGGGCCACATGTATTATGTATATGTATAAAAATTAAGTCTCTACTTTTTGAGAAGTTGTATGACCTTCTCCATCACTAAGTCCTGAATTTCATCTGTGTTTTAGCTTGTCCTTGAATTTCTGAGGACGGAGTGTCCTTGAAAATGAAGAAGGTCAAATTTAGAGAGAACAATTACATCCTTCTTCAGGGAAGACAATTTAGTATACACTGCCTTCAAATGTGATCTATGCACAGTAAATATAATTTCATTTAAAAGCCATTTTTGTCCTAAGAATTGACTTTTCCAAATAGCAAATGAATTTTCAGAGAATAAACATCATAGTGCTTCACATGGCTGAGTTAGCCCTGGAGTCTGATGTGTCTTTTATTCTTTTCAGCCTGTTTAATGTTCTGGAGTGTCGATCTGGAGAGCATACCATATTTCTGTCACGTGACTGGTGAACATCTGTATTTGCTCCATGCAGACAATGTTTGAAAATTTTAACAACTGGAAAAAATGGGGAAAATAATTTTATTTTCAATTACTCTTGATTGTGACAAAAGCAAAAACTTGGCCTGAAAACTGCTTTTCATTCCCCTCAACAAACTTCACCCTTGCCAGATTGTTCTGTGATAATTACAGCTTTTCAAAAGGTATTTCCATGGCTTCAAAAGCTCCATTTTTCTATGAACCTCCATGCATATTACAATAACTAAGAAACAAAGCCAGCTTTGTTATGTCTGAACCCAAACAAATTTATAGTGTAAAAATATCATTAATTTTCTTACAGATTTCTTACACTAGAAAATCAGAGTGCCACCTTCATCCAATTCCTAATACAGAGAGCTTTCCAAGGCTACTAAACTCAGTTCATTGAAATTTTCCATGCTGTTGATGGTGAATGCTGTCTGATTAAAGATATTTTATTCCACATACCCTTTAATATATTTATTCACTGAATAAGAATCATAGACTGCCAAAACATTTAGACAAATTCAGTAGCTACCCACAATTTTCAGGGGTGGGGAGAGTGTGCCAGCCCTGAGGTTACAAAGACAAAGATGAAATAGTCCCTGACTTCAACGAGATTATAATCTGGGGTAGGGGGGTAGAGAAGGGGAGGTCAATTTACACAAAAACAAGTACAAAGTAATATAAAGTAATTTCAAGTGGTGAGAAGTACAGAACACAAAGAACAAGGGAGATAGGAAAAATGACATGTAGAACTGAACTTGGAAAAAATCAGAGATTCTAAGAGGTAAAGGAAAAAAAGGAAGTGAATTTCAGGGAATAATAGCTGTGCAAATAATAGCTAGTATTTATATAGTGCTTTAAGGTTTGCTAGACACTTTACATGCGATATTTCATCTGACCCTCACAAGAACTCTGTAAGGTAGGAGCTATTATTATACCCATTTTACAGATAAAGAAACTGAAGTCGAGTGAGGTTAAATCAGCAAACATTTATTAAGTGCTTACATGTGCTAGGCAACATGCTAAGTGCTGGATAGGTCATTTGTCCAAAGTCACACAGCCAGTGAGATTGTGTGAACTCATCTTTGTTTCCACGTATGGTGTTCTATTTACTATACCACCTAGATGCTTTGTGAAGGCATGAAAGCAGGAGACAAAATGCCATGCATGGCCAGTAGATAGCAGGTCTGTTTGATTGGATCAGAGACTGAGAGGGACACTAATATGAAATAAAAGAATGGGGGCAGCTAGGTGGTGCAGTGGATAGAGCACCGGCTCTGAAGTCAGGAGTACCTGAGTTCAAATCCGGCCTCAGACACTTAACACTTATTAGCTGTGTGACCCTGGGCAAGTCACTTAACCCCAATTGCCTCACGAAAAAAAACCAAAAACAAACAAACAAACAAACAAAAAAAGAATGAATTCCATTTCTCTTACCAGTAACAATTTTGAGCCCATTCTCAGTGTGGTCCATTGGAGGGAGAAGTGGTCTTAAATTCAAGGATCAGCATCAAAGTCTTGCCTGTCTCTTTTATTATCTATGTGACCATGGGGAGATCACTTAATACCTCTAAGCCTGAGCTTCCTAATATGTAAAAGAGTCTCAGTTTCCTACTATATAAAATAAGGATGGACCAGATATCATCTACAAGTCCTTACAAGTCTAGTTTTCTGATCCTGTGATCTTATAATAGGCCTCTATCCACAAAGTCATCAGTGACAAAAAGAAACACTCCCTCTCCCCAAAAAAGCAAAATAATCATAGTAGAAATCTTGCTGGTGGCAAAAATACAAAGAAATAGAGTGGGTGTCCATGGATTAGAAAATGACTGATTGATATTACTTAGACATTGCTGAAATGGAATAATGCAAAGAAATAGAAAATATAAGTACAATGAAAGATGGAAATCATGTGAATTAATGAAGCATGAAGGTAGTATAACCAAGAGGATGTGATACACAATGCTTAAAATTACATAAATGAAAATTACATCAAAATGCTTCTGAACTCGGACTAATTACAATACCCAAATTTAGGACCAAAGACAAATGAAGGATGCGCAACTCTTCTTTCAATAGAAATGTGGTGGGTTATGAGTGTGATATGATTCATATCTTAAATGTTTCAAGTGGTCATTCTGTTGGTTAGGTTTTTTCTTGATTTTTTCTTTGATTAGAAGGGATGATTCAGTGGGGGAGAGCTTCATGTTGCGGGGTTGCTTCTGGCAGTTTAAAAAAGCATCAATAATACTTACTGATTGATTAGAAGAAAAATAAAATTATAGATGTATATCTGAGCCATAATGTGCATGGTTTAAATTCCAAACAGGCATATTTGCAGTTTATTTTAGAGAAATATGGATATTGTGCAATAGGGGAGCAACATGGTCAAATTTTTGCTTCAGAAAGATCAGTTTGATAGGAAGTGAATGGAAGCAGAGAAAATAATTAGGATTTCTTTTTTTAATTAATAAAGTATTTTATTTTTTTCCATTACATGTAAAGATAGTTCTCAACCTTTGTTTATACAAGCTTTACAAATTCAGATTTTTCTCCCTCCCTCCCCTCCCTCCCCCCTCCCCTAGACAGCAGGTAATCTGATATAAGTTTTATATATATATATATATATATATATATATATATATATATATATATATATATATATATATATATATATATATATATATATACACACACACATAATAACATTAATCCTATTTCTGCATTAGTCATGTTATAAGAGAAAAAAAATCAGAGCAATGATGAAAAACCTCAAAATAGAAAAAAAAAAACAACAGCACCAAAAACAAAAGAAATAGTATGGTTCATTCAGCATCTATACTCCACAGTTCTTTTTTTTTTTTCTTGGATTTGGAGATCCTCTTCTATCATGAGTTCCCTGGAACTCTTCTGTACCATTGCATTGGTGAGAAGAATATAGTCCATCACAGTAGGTCAACACTCAATGTTGATGATACTGTGTACAATGCTCTTCTGGTTCTGCTCATCTCACTCATCATCAGCCCATGCAAGACCCTCCAGGTTTCTCTGAACTCCTCCTGCTCATCGTTTCTTATAGCACAATAGTATTTCATTGTATTCATATACCACAACTTGTCCAGCCATTCCCCAATTGATGGGCACCCCCTCAACTTCCAATTCCTTGCTACCGCATAAAGAGCAGCTACAAATATTTTTGTACATGTGGGTCCCTTTCCCCCTTCCATGATTTCTTTGGGAAAAAGACCCAAAAGTGGTACTTCTGGGTCAAAGGGTATGCACAGCTTTATCGCCCTTTGGGCATGATTCCAAATTGCTCTCCAGAATGGTTGGATCAGTTCATAGCTCCACCAACAATGGATTAGTATTCCAATTTTCCCACAGCTTCTCCAACATTTAAATAATTAGGATTTCAATAGACCAGATACAATGAATCATGAATTAATGCCATGGTTGTATAAACAAAAAGAAAGGGATGAATTCAAGAAAAGAAGTACTGTAGAGAAAGCATTGATGAATTGTGGAAATTTATTGGACATGGAAGATGAGGTTAGAAGGATGAGTTAAATATGACTCCAAGTTATGGAACTTGAGTGACTGCAGAATGATTGTGCTCTAAATAGAAATAGGGAAGTTTCTTGAGGGGATAAGTTTGTTAAGAGAAATATCATGAATTTTATTTTATTATCTATGTAACCTTGAGTTGAAGACACTTTTGGTAATTCTAGTGGAGATGTCTGCATTGTCCTGGTAAGGTGAAGCTGGAATTCAGAACAGAGATTAGAAAGATATACACATACATACATACATACATACATACATACATACATACATACAAACATACATACAAATGAATGTATAATCATATGGGTGGAGAGAGAGAGAGAGAAGAGGGAGGGAGGAGGGAGAGACAGAGACAGAGACAGAGAGAAGGAGAGAGGAATATGAGGCAGAGAGAGGGAGGGAGAAAGATTATCATCTAGATAGCAATAAGTAGATAAGCAAACAGTTAGGAGCTCATGAGATTATCAGGTGAGAGGCTATAATGGTCAATGCTCTCCTGGGTTGTGCTCTGGTCTTTACCTAAGAAGAGCCCTGTTCCCCTGAACCTGCAGCTGCTCTCTGCTCTAGAAGACCTCTTGACATCCCATTTGCCTCCAAGGCTCACAAGGCAACCTGGTGTTGCTGCTGCCTTCACTTAAGGCAGGACCAGGTGTCAGAAACCTCTCCTTCCAAAATCCTAAACTGTCTGATTAGGGAAAAAAAATGTCTCACTCTGACCTTTTATTGACTGCATCACTCAAAAATTTGCATTATTTGAAAATTGTTTGGAAGGAAATGTTGGGAGACTTCATGTGAATTGTAGCAATTATTCTACTATCTTGGTTCTGACCACCCCCCTTTGACTCTTAAAGGTAACCTTAATTGACCTACAAATGAGATCATAGGGAACATCAATTTAGAAATGGAATCATCTAGTCCAACCCATCTCATTTTACAAATGAGGGAATTGAGATTCAGGAATCTGGGGGTAAAGAGAAAGGGAAAAATTCATAGCACCTGCCCTCAGAAGGAAGAGGTTCCCAAACCTCATTTCACATATTACCTAGCATATCAGTATTTTTTTCAGTGTCCTTAGGTCAGTAGAAATACATAATTTGTTTATTAAGTAGTTAGGACCTATACATATATATATATATATACACATATATATATATATATATATATATATATATATATATATATATATATATATGTGTGTGTGTGTGTGTGTGTGTGTGTGTGTGCGTGTGTATACATACATACATATATATATATAGAGAGAGAGAGAGAGAGAGAGAGAGAGAGAGAAAGAGAGAGTATCTATGTTCTAACAACTTGGTAGTAATTTGAAAAAAATACATTTTTATTATTGACTGACATGGAAAGTTGACCAGTACTTAGATATATAATCAAAGAAATTAGAAAGTTCAAGAAGTTACTGGGCTAACCAAAAGTGGAAGTAAAAACATCCCAAATATTTGAGAATGTCATCAAAAGGAAAATAGATTGTTCTAATTTTGAAACTCAAGTTAATACATCTTAAGATTAATACATCTTGACATGTTTACCTGAAAAATTTTTAAACATTTTTTTTTTGCAGGGCAATGGGGGTTAAGTGACTTGCCCAGGGTCACACAGCTTGTAAGTAAGTGTCAAGTGTCTGAGGCCAAATTTGAACTCAGGTACTCCTGAATCCAGGGCCGGTGCTTTATCCACTGTGACACCTAGCTGCCCCTGAAAATTTTTAATTATCCCACAATGCTCCTGTGAGTCCACTGCTGTGTTCTGGGGCACCTACCTGGGTATATCATTTGCTTCCTCTTAGTCATTTTCTTATATATCCCATCCTCAGGGAACTCTCCTCTGCATCAACAACAACAACAACAAATTAAACAAAATCATCAGTCACCCTGTTTGACAATCTATTCCATGTGCCATGCCAAAATTCCCCATCAAAGGCAAAAAAGGGCATGTCTCCTCATTTCTTCACACAGAGTGGATATTGTTCTTTACAATTAATAAGATTTTGGTAGCTTTTTAGAAGTGTTTTCATTTACGTTATTTTATTCATTGTACAATATAATATAATATAATACAATAAACATTTAAGTGCCTACTTCATTCCAGATACTATGCTAAATACTGCGGATATAAATAAGGAGGAAAAAAAAAGACTACTGCCTTCATGGAGCATACTGTCTAATGCCAGAAGACAATACACAAAAAGAAGCTAATAAGCTTGGTGGTGGGAGGAAACCAGCATTGGTTCATGATTTTTTTCTTTTGTGGAATCCAAACCAATCAGAGATAAAGATAGAAAGTGGAAAGAAACCTGAAAAATTCAGATCCCAGCCTTCTAAAAAGTCAGTCTTTGGGAGAAGTTCATGGCTCTAGTCCTCCAGCTCTCCAATCAGAAGGGATAGGAAGCTGAGGGAGGTGAGAAGGTGTTGAGTTTCCAACACAGAGTTAAAGAGCTTGATGAGATTGGAGAACATGGCCAATGCTCTTCTGTTCTGTCCTCTGCTCTCTACTCAGGAAGAGCCCCTGCTCCCCTGCACCCTGAATCAATTCACATCGTTCTTTCCATGTTCTGCATTTTTCCATTATCATTCTTTTCTTTTTATGTTTGTCTTTCATCTTAGCACCTTCCTCCCTACTGTTGCCACCCCTTCCCCTACCCCCCACCCCACACACACAGGCTCTCAGTTCCCTCCTGCTGTTCCATGCCATAAGAGTGATCCATCTGCATCTCTTCTCTTCCAACAATGACCCACTTTGAAATCCTGCTCTTTATGTTTGCACATAATGAAATTTCCCTATTATGCATTTTGTTCCATTAAAGAGCTTCTTATAGCTAGCTATCTTATGGGAAAGAATTGATTTTTTTTAGACTTCACCTGGACTAAGGTATAAATGGTAGATAAAACTTAATGTATAATCTTTTCTAGGGGTGTTTGCCTTTTTAGTTATTCATAATCCTTAATCATATAAAAGGATAAATCTATATTGGAAAAATTGCAGGCACCAATGACAGAGTAACAAAGGAGATGTATTTGAGCAAGATTTCTTCCATTTCTGTCAAATAACATCATGTAATCAGTCTTCTACTGTTTCTGTGTATAAGACCAGCTCCACATAAAATAGCTCAAACTTCATGTAGGACACAAAGCTTTGAAAGTGTGTGCCATCTGGCAACAAGGATTTCTACTTAGCTACCATGAAGCTCTCTTCTGTGGCTTTCAGTAGCATTCCATTTTATTCCCCCAGGATCTTGGCTCTAGGGTCCCTGATGATACTGGGAACAACTTAGAGGAAAGAAATTTTCCTTTTCTGCAAGGACTGGGCTGGCACCTTCTATGCAGCACCAAAGGGACCATGGCCATAAATTCCTGGGGATAGTTGTCCAGGACCAGTTGAAATCATGAGAGAAAAGCAGGGGGAGGAGTTATAAAGTAAATGAAATAGAACAAGGAAAGAGGAAGAGAATGAAAAAGAAGGGAAAAGAGAGAAAAAAAGAGAAAAGAGAAAGAATATAGTAATGACTCATATGTCTTAGAACTTAAAAGCTTGCAAAGTACTTTGCCTGTAAACCCTATTAGGTAGGTAAGGAAAATATTACATCAATTTTACAGATAGGTAAATTGAGTTAGAATTACAATGAATTATTCAAAATCAAGGGTTATCTACATGGCACAGTGGATAAAGCACTGGGCCTGGATTCAGGAGGACCTGAGTTCAAATCTGGCCTCAAACACTTGACACTTACTAGCTGTGTGACCCTGGGCAAGTCACTTAACCCTCATTGTCCTGCCAAAAAACAAAAAAAACAAAAGAATTACTCAGAGTCATTCTGCCAGATGGATCCAATTTTCAAATCTTTTTTTTTCCAGCTTTCAAATCTTAAACCATCTTATGAGATTGCATTCTTACAGGGCATCACAGAAAGGAGGAAGAACACATCTAGTTAAGGCAGGAACATAATGAATTACCTTCATGCACTAGTATGCTGTTAAATATTTAACAACCAGCTCTCTGAATGTGTGCAACATACTTTAAAAATGTTTTCAACATTATTAACATTTCCTCCTTCACTTTCTTAAGTGTAGACAGTCAGAAAACAACAACAAAATCAAGAACTGATTTGTAGCATTTGCAAATTTCCAAGATATATAAAAGCTTACACAAAAAACTTAACAATTAAGTCTCCTAAGCGTATACTGGAAGCAGCTTGTATACCTCTCCTTCATGTAATACTTTTCCAAGATTCTATCTAAGGGATTATTATCTTTATAATTGATAACCATAATAAACATTTATATATTTCACAAAACATTTTACATTAGATTTGTAATATGATATTTACATACTACAAGGTAACTATATTAGGTATTATAAACTTTTCACAGTTGACTAGACTGAGGCTCAGTGTATTTGCTCATGGTCATGGAATGACTAAATGTCAGAGGCAACAATTTAATACATGCTTCTCTGTAATTGAGTCTGATTATTTTTCCGCCCTATGCCACAATGTTTTTTCCCATTTGTCAAAAGAAGACACCAAGGAATGGAGAGGTAACAGTAATTATCTTGATCCAGATGATAACTAGATCTACATATCTGGCCCTAACCTCGCTTTTGAACTCCAATTTCACATGACTGACTGGCCTTTCTTTACATATCTCAAAGTGGATGGTCCAATGACATTTCAAACCCAATATTTCCAAAGCAGAACCCATAATTTTTCCAAACTCTCCATTCTTCTTTGAACTTCCCTGTTACTTTTTTTTTGGGGGGGGGGTAAGGCAACTGGGGTTAAGTGAATTGCCCAGGGTCACACAGCCAGTAAGTGTTAAGTGTCTGAGGCTGGATTTGAATTCAGGCCCTCCTGACTCCAAGGCCAGTGCTCTAGCCACTGTTCCACCTAGCTGCCTCTTCCCTATTACTTTTGAGGGCACTACTAACCTCCCATTCACTCAGACCAATGAATTCAGGATCTAATTCCTCAAGTTCAATCACCCCATATATCCGATCTATTCATAGGTTGTATTGTTTCCACCTTCATGATATCTCTGGTATACATACTCTTCTCTCCATTCACATAGCTGCCACCTCACATCTACACTACTATGAGAACTTTGTAGTTAGTCTCCCTACCTTTTCTCCTTCCTCCTAATGCTAATCCATACTTCACTTACCTGTCAAAGTGATTCTCCTAAAGCACATTTGATTTTTCACCCCCTTCTTCAATAAACTCCAGAGGGTCCCTATTATCTTTAGGATTTTATATCAAATTCTATATTTGGCTTTAAATATCCTCCTCAACTTAACCCCCGCCTACTTGTCCAGTCTTCATACACTTCACTCCATACATTCCACAATCCAACTATGTTGTTCTTACTGTTCCTATCACTCCACAGTGAATCTCCCAACTCTTGGGCTTTTTATTATCCATCTCTCAGTCCAGAGATGCTCTTCTTCCTCAAAGTGTACCTCAGTCAGTAATTCAATGAAGTAGAATTTATTAACCACCTATTGTGTACTAGGCATTGTACTATGTTCTTGGGCTACAAAGAAAGGAAAATGTCAGTCCCTGTTCAAAGCTAGATTCAAGATGAATTGAAAATAATCAACACAGGGAAGGAATTAGAATTAAAGAGAATCAGTGAAAGCTTCCTAGAGAAAGTCAACTTTTAGCTGTATTTGAAGGGGAAGCTAAGGAACAAAAAGTAGTCCAGTGTCACTGAATTCCAGAGCATGTGGAGGATGGAAATATAAGTCTAGAATGGTGGGGTGGGGAAGGGTCAGATTATGAAAGGCTTTGAATGCCAGAGTATGTTATATTTGATAGAGGTGATAGTGAGCCACTGATTTTTGTTGAGTAGGGTTGGAGGGATGACATGGTAGGATCTGAGCTTTAGGAAGATCACTTTGACAGCTGAAGGGAGAATGTATTGGGGTGGACAGAGAGTCTGGGGTCTAGCAGGCCATAGCAATAGTCCAGGTATGAAGTCATGAGGGCCTGCACCAGTGGTGGCAGTGACAGAGAAGAGAAGGGGACCTTTGGGAGATGTTATGAAGGTTAAATCAACAGGTCTTGGCAACAGGTTGTATATGGGAGGGTGAAATAGAGGAAGAGTAAAGGATGACATGTAGGCTCTGAGCCTGAGCCACTGGGAAGATGGTACTGCCCTCAGTAGTGGAAGATTTGAGGAAGAAATAATGAGTTTAATTGCCAGAGGCACCTAGTGGTCATGGATAGAATACTAGGCCTAGATTCAGGAAAAGTCAAGTTCAAATGTGGCCTCAAACACTATATAACCCTGAACAAGTCACTTCACCTCTGTTTGCCTCGGTTTCCTCAACTCTAAAATGGAGATCATCAGAACACTAACTTTGCAGAGTTGTATCAAAAGAGATATTTATAAAGAGGCAATTAGCACAGCACCAGGAATAGAGTAGGTGCTATCTAAAATTCTATTCTTTCCCTTCCTCTCCTCTCTCCAAGGATGAACTAGAATTATAGTTATAAGCTTAAACAGCAAGTTCAATTCCTACCTAAGTATTAAAATTTTTTTTAGCTGGATGCTCTCAGAGATTGTGAATGTACTTAAACTTTTCTTCTAGAATCAATTCTCTTGAGCAAAAGTAGAAAGAATCATGTTGACTTTAAGGACTGTCCCATTGCTCCCCCTTGGCTTAAAACAAGCTAATTATTATAACAGGGTGTTACACTAGCTACCAATAGCTGTCAATTAAAAAGGAGTGAGTCTTCCTCTCCATGTACTCAGAGAATAGTCAGGGGGCTTAAAGAACATAGGATTTTCTGCCTCTACAATATTCCATATCTGATCTTTCTCTCCAGTTACAAAGAAACTACCCTAGTTCAATTCTTCATCACCTCTTTCTGAGGCTTTTGAAACAGCCTTATAATTGGTCTTCTCCTCATTCAAGTCTCTTCACACTCCAGTCATCCTCTAAATGGTCTCAAGGTGTTGTTTTGTTTTGTTTTGTTTTTCCCTTAGGAACAGAACTGACTCTGTTACTCCCCTACTCAAAAAAAAAAAAAAAACAAAACAGTGGTTCTAGGATATAAAATATATGATAATGTGGAGTTCACTGGAATCTTAAAAGCTGTGCCAATGGACCTTTCTATGCTGAATTCTCACCATGAAATAGAAGAAAATTTGGGTTTCAAAGACTATGCAGGAGTACCCCTCCCCAAGCTCCAGCAGGTCCTTACAAGACAGAAAGCATCTAAGTATAGGCCTATCCTCTAAGATTCAGGCCAGATAAATTCTGGGCTGAATTTTGAGCTGCAATAATTCACAAAAATCCTCAACTAAGACAAGGAAAGGTTATAATCTCGTAGTTGGGTATTATACCAATACACAGGAGATCAAAGATCCTTGAAGCAACATAGAAAGAATGCTCAGTATTGCCAATTTGAAAACAATTAATATTGAAAGGGAGATAGGAGAAAATAAGGAAAAACCTGACTCTCATGTTTTGTTATCATTTTAAACAGAGATTTTACAATGTGCCCAAAGAGAAAATTTGAAGGGGGAAAAATGCAACCACCATTTGGCATGCTAGAAATGTCTGCACATTCTATTATTTGTAAGGCTGTCTTGAAAAACAAGAATAAGTCCATGAAATATTAGAACTGGGGGAAGAACTGAAGTGTGATGTTTCAGTTATTCTTGGTGAAATGACAGTTGAAAAATGATGTCCAGGAAGTAAAATAAAAAGAATTTCCAGAAAACTCCAGTGGGGGCTCCCACATGATATACATTTAATAAAAATGGTATTTATATTATAAAATTGATCAATACATGACCTCTAACCTGAAAGCAACTATTTTTAATAAATGTGAAAAAATATTTCACAAGAAGTATTGGAATATTTTCAGAGGTCCTTAATCCTTCTTATGAAAACCTTTCATGATGATAAATAGCAAAGGGAGCAAATATGGTGTTTAATTCAGAATATTTAACAACACCTCTGTCTTCATGAATGATAGGCCACAATTATAAATCCTCAGGGTGCTGCAACAGGCTTTTACCTCATCCATTAGGTAACTCCACAGTGATTTAAGAAGGAGGAATTACTTTTAAATGATTCGTAATTTGTATTACCTAGGAATAGAAGCAAAAAATTGGTATTTATGCATCTGCACAAAACATTGATTTCATGAAGTTAGTTTAGGTTTCCATGTCCAACACATGGCTTCTGGAAGTGAATTATTATGACTTTCTCTTCAGAGTAGTAACCAAGAAATAGATGATCCATTCTGAGAATTGTAGCTGATTGTCTAGATGTACTTTTTTTGTTTGTTTGTTTGTTTGTTTTTAGTGAGGCAATTGGGGTTAAGTGACTTGCCCAGGGTCACACAGCTAGTAAGTGTTAAGTGTCTGAGGCCAGATTTGAACTCAAGTACTCCTGACTCCAGGGCCAGTGCTTTATCCACTGTGCCACCTAGCCGCCCCCTAGATGTACTTTTAAGACTAGAAAAGTATGTAAAAGGAATTAAGGAAGTCTTAGAATTTTTAACATATTTTTAAATGGAGTAGAAAGAAGATGCTTTGACCTTGATTTTTATTTTCCTGATAGCCATGAGAAAATAAGAAAAAAAGCAGGAATCTACAGCAGTGGTACAGGTTGATTCAAATAGAATTTGGCCACTGAACCATATATAAGGATTCCAGAGGGCAGAATATTGACTTAGAAAACCACAAATTAACAATATATATGTCTTATTGTATTTTTGTTTAGTTTGTTAAATATTTCCCAATTATATTTTAATCTGTTTCAGACTATTTAGGAATGTTTTAGCTGCCATATACATACATATGCATATGCATATACATATACATATACATACATGTGTGTATTTTCAGATGTGTATCCATATGTAAATGTATACATGTGTATATGCATGTGTGCATATATGTATGTATACACATGTATATATACATATACTTACATGCAGACTTACATGTATGCATGTATATGTAGTTCTGCATTGTGGATAAAAAGCTGGACTCAAAGACAGGGAGAAGTGGGTTCTAGTCCCTCTTCTTATAAATGCTGTGTGAACCTTATAAAGTGTCAGAGCCCCAAGCAACTCTCCAAGGCAATCTTAAGTTGCAGATCAGGTTCATATATACATGGTAGAGGGAGTCTCTTCCTCAAGAATGTCAAATCGTGGGGGTGGGGCCAAGATGGTAGAGGAAAGAGAATAAACACACAGAGCTCCTGACATAATTATCCCCAAAACAACAATTAAAACAAGCCCTGGAGTGGCAAAACCCACAAAAAGATGCTGAGATTATTTTCCATATTAAAGGGGGCTGTACTGGGCTGTGAGCAGAATCCAACCCCCAATTGTGCTAACATAGACCCCAAACATGCTGTTCAAGGGGAATTTACCCCCACCCTCTGAATCAGCTGCAGCACCTGCATCTGGAACTAAGCTTACCATCAGGTGAGAGTGCTGAATGGCTGCCCCAAGGAGGGGGGAAACATAGGGGTGTCTGCAAGACCTGAGGAGGAGTTCAGATATCCCACCGCATCAGGGAATCAGGAAGAAATCTTGAGTGGCAGAAGGTGGGGGAGGGGCACAGACTCATCAAAGCTAAAAACCACTATAGCACTCTGCTGAATGATTAACAAGCAAGTTGGCTTCAGGTTACCTTCAGAACAGAAAACAGGGCAGGTGGGAGAAAAACCTGCCCTCCCTCAACCGAAACAACTGGGAACCACTAAAGCTCAACACAGTGTAACTTGCAAGTAGGGCCTCACTGTAAGAGGGAGCTAAAAAGTCAAATAAAAAATAGCAAGATGAACAAGCAAAGAAAGTTGAGAACAATAGAAAGTGTCTTTAGCAACAAGGAAGATGGAGGTGCACCCTCTGAAGAGGATAACAACCTCAGGGCCACTACATCCAAAGGTTCCAAGAAAAATATGAATTGATCTCAGAAAAATATGAATTGGAAGCACTCAAAAGGGACTTTGAAGAAAAAGTAAGAGAGATAGAAGGAAAATTTAGAGAGGTGGGAGAAAGAATGGAAAAAGAAATGAAAGCAATGAAGGAGAGTCATGAGAAAAAAGTCAACAGCTTAAAAAGCCAAATGGAAAAGGAAATAAAAAAAGCTCTCTGATGAAAATTATTGCCTAAGAACTAGGACTGAACAAATGGAGGCTAGTGACTTCATAAAAAACACAAGACACAGAAATGTAAATCCAAATGAATTTTTTTTTAAATAGAGGCTAATATGATATATCTCCTTGGAAAAACAACCAACCTGGAAAATAGATCCAGGAGAGAGAATTTGAAAATCATTGGACTACCTGAAAACCATGACCAAAATAAGAGTTTAGACGTTATCTTCCAAGAGATTGTCAGGGAAAATTGCCCTGATATTCTAGAAGCATAAGGCATAATAGAAATTTAAAGAATCCACCAATCACCTCCTGAAAGAGATGCCAAAAGGAACACCTCCAGGAATATTATAGCCAAATTCCAGAGCTCCCACGTCAAGGAGAAAATATTGTAAACATGTAGAAAAAAGGAATTCAAATACTATGGAGCTTCAATAAGGATAAAACAAGATCTATCAGCATCTACATTAAAGGACCAGGGGGCAAAGGAACTGGGGCTTCAGCCAAGAATCACATACCTAGCACAACTGACTATAATTTTTCAGAGGAATAAGTGGGACTTCAAGGAAAAAGCAGACTTTCAGGCATTTGTGATGAAAAGACCTGAACTGAAAAGAAAATTTGACTTTCAAATATAAGACCCTAGAAAAGCATAAAAAGGTAAACAGGAAAAAGACTTCATGAGCGATATTAAAAGATCAAACCATTTACATTCCTACATGGGAAGATAATACTTTGAAATCATAAGAACTATCTCAGTAAGGAACTCACAGAAGACATATGTCTTAACTGAATATGAAAGGATGATATCTGTATAGCATTTATCTTTTGTTCTTTGTGGGGCAAAAAAGGTGGGGTGTCTTATGTTTGGGGCCAGATTTGGACTTGGGGCCTCCTAGGTCGAGGGCTGGTGTTTTGCCCACTGTGCCACCTAACTAATCCATAATGATATCTTTAAAATAGGGTTGAGCAGTAGGAGGAATAGACCGGGGGAATGGAAAGGGGAGAGATGGTCTGGGAAGAGGTAGTTCACATGAAGGAAATAAGAAAAAAATTATGGAGGGGAGGGGAAGAGGGGGAAGGAGTGGGTAAGTGAGTGAACCTTAATATCATCAGAATTGGCTCAAAGAGGGGCTAACATACATACTCAAGTGGGTATAGTAATATATTTTTGTCCTGAGGGAAGGTGGGAGGTGAGGGAGATAAGGGGGGCGGGGAAGAGGGGAAGGAAGGAAGGGCAGATTGTAGGAGAGAGCAGTAAAACACAAAATGCTTTTGAGGTAGGTGAAGATGTTCTGTACAACTGCACAAGTATGACATATTTAATTGCTTGATTTCATAGGGAGGGTTGAGGAGGGAGGGAGGAAGAAAAACTTAGAGCACAGAAATAGCTCAAAGACATTAATCTTATCAGAGTGAGCTCAAGGAGTGAATAACATTCACATCAAATTGGGAGGAATAATCTATTTAACCCTACAGGAAAGTAGGAGGGGAAGAGGATAAGGAGGGGACAGTCAGAAGTAAAACACTTTTGAGGTAGAATAGGGTAAAAGAAGATAGAAAATAGAGTATATATCATGGGAAGGGAATAGGATGGAGGGAAATAGTTATGATAATTGATTATAATGGCAAAACATATGGTACCTACTTTGCTGGATTATTATGAAGAAAATTCTTTGTCAAATTTAAGGTACTATACACAGGTTATGAAGAAAAGGATACTATCAGAAAAAACTGGAAAGATCTACATGACCTGAAGCAGAGTGAAATATATGGTATACAAAATAACAGCAATAGTGTAAGATTATCTTCTGGGAAGCATGTGGTTATTTTCAGCAAGAAAATGATCTAATAAAACCCTGAAGGACTTATGAAAATTGTAATCCATCTACAGAGAAAGAACTAATGGTATCTGAAAACAAATAGAAACATATTTTTTTCTTTGACAATTCCTTAATCTGAAGTTTTGTTTTTTAACTGTTATCTCTCACAACCTAGCTAAGGTGGTAATGTTTTCCATGACTACTCATATATAACTAATTTTGAATCACTTGAGTTCTTATGGGTTTGGGGTGGGAAGGGAGGGAGAAAGAAAAGTTGGAACACAAAGTTTTTAAAAATTGATGTCAAAATTTGTTTATACATATATTTTGGAAAATACAATTTTAAAAGAGTATCAAGTAGTTTCAGAAAAGCCTGGAAAGACTTACACTAACTGATGCAAAGTGCAGTGAGCAGAACCAGAACATTGTACAAAGTAACAGTAATAATTGTATAATGATCAACTGTGAATGACTCAGCTATTCTCAGCAAAACAGTGATCCAAGACAATCCCAAAAGACTCATGAAAAATACTATCCATCTTCAGAGAAAGAACTTTTGGACTCTGAATCCAGATTAAAGGATATTATTTTTCACTTTCTTTATTTTTGTGTGTTTTCCCCTTTGGGTCTCGTCTTCTTTCACAGCATGACTAATATTTTAATATGTTTTGCATGATTGAACATGTATAACCTACATTAAAATGCTAACTTTGTAAAGGAGAGTAGGGTTTGGGGGAGCTGGAAAGAAAATTTGGAACTCAAATTTTTAAAGAAATGAATACTAAAAGTTGTCTTTACATGTTATTGGGGGAAAATAAAATATTTTTTTTAAAAGAATGCCAAGGAATTCACAGATATAGTTACCAAATTAATCAGAGGAATAGGTCACACAAATTCTTTTACATTTAAAGTATTACTGTTTTCAAATGATAGTATCAGTGGCTCCTAATCTTGAACAGCTTCAAAAACATGTTATACTCCACAACATCAACACTAAAAGAAATGAGCAATTTAATCTGATTCAATAAAGATTAATTAAGTGCCTAATAAGTGCCAGGAATTATGCTAGGTTCCTAAAGAGAAAAATGGATTACTGCCCTCAAGAAACTTACATTCTACTAGCAGGAAATGAAGCATTCATGGGCAATTAAAGACAAAATATATGCAAAATAAATACAATTTTGAAGGAGAGGGCATTGACATCTTGAGGATGTCAGAAAAGGCTTAATGTGGAAATTTGCACTTCAGTTGGATCTTGGAAGAAGCTAGGAATTCTAGAAGCAAGGGTGAAGAAGGAGAGCATTCCCAGCAGGGAAGAGAAAGCTTTGGCAAAAAGAAAGAGGTGGGACATGACATATTTTGTAAAGGCAATGGCAATCTGGCTAAAAGAAAGCACACATAAGAGAAAGAGTAATGTGAAATTAGTGTGAAAAGATAAGTCAGAACAGATTGTGAAGGGCTTTGAATGGGGAACAGAAGAATTCACATTTTATCATCAAGGGAAGAGATAAAAAAAAACCACTGATTTTTTGGTTTGTTTTTTATGCAATGAGGGTTAAGTGACTTTCCCAGGGTGACATAGCTACGAAGTGCCAAGTGTTTGAGTCCAGATTTGAACTCAGGTCCTCCTGAATCCAGGGCTTGAGCTTTATCCACTGCACCACCTAGCTGTCCCACCACTGATATATATATATATATATATATATATATATTTTTTAACAGAAGGCAGACTTGGTAAGACCTGTGCTTTGGGAGAATTACTTTGTAAACTCTGGGGAGGGTGGCTTAAAGAGAGGAGAGACTTCAGACAAGGAGGATGATTACAGCAATAGTTGAGGCAAAATGTCATAGAGGCTTGAACTCGAGTAGCTACACAATCGGAGAAAAGTGGATGGATACAAGAAAGATTGGGGAGGTAGAATTGATGTGATTAGACCACTAACTAATTGAAAATGAGGTGAAGTGAGGTTAGAATGAAGAGTCAAAGATGGTGACTCTCAGGTTACCAACCGAGATGACTGGAACGATGGTGTTGTGCTTAGCTGACTGAAAGAAATAATTTTGGAAGAGGGATGTTTTCCTTTTTTCTTAATTTCTTTTGGGGGAGAGGGGAGAAAATAATGAATTCTGTTTTAAAACACATTGTTATACTGCCTACTGGATATGTAGGTGAGATTCTCAGTAGGCAATCGGTACTTATCACTTATGTTCTTTAATTAAAATCAATTCTTACCAATTACTAAAGATTTGCCCAATTTTCCTTCCTAACATCAGGTAAACCTTCATTTTTCTTTACTTATACCAATCCCAATTATAGACACATTTCTGTCTTATACCTAATTCCCTGATTATTGTACACAAATATTCTTATGGTCAAATCTACTGCAATATCTTGGATGATTTTAACATATATATGAAAACCATCTATCTACTCTGAGGAACATTTGAAGCAACCCTTTATCAGAATTTTTTTTTTTGGTGAGGCAATTGGGGTTAAGTGACCTGCCCAGGGTCACACAGCTAGTAAGTGTTAAGTGTCTGAGGCCGGATTTGAACTCAGGTAATCCTGAATCCATGGCCGGTGCTTTATCCACTGCACCATCTAGCTGGCCTAGAATTTTTTTTTAATTTTAATTTTTGCAGGGCAATGAGCGTTAAGTGACTTGCCCAGGGTCACACAGCTAGTAAGTGTCAAGTGTCTGAGGCCGGATTTGAACTCAGGTCCTCCTGAATCCAGGGACGGTGCTCTATCCACTGCACCACCTGGCTACTCCCAGAATTTTTTTAAATAAATAAACCCTAGACACAGCAAGATCTGCTATTATGTCTAGATTCAATTAGGTGGCATAGTGAATAGAGCACTGGGCCTGGAGTCATAAATATCAGAGTTCAAACTCAGCCTAAGACACTCAGCAGGTGTCTAACACTGGGTGAGACAGCAAACCTTTGTTTCCTGAATTATAAAATAGGTATAATGATAACACAAAATTCCCAGGTTTTTGTTAGGCTCAAATGAGAAACATCTGTAATGAGCTTAGTGCATAGTGGCTTTCATAGCAGATGGAGTAGGCAGGTGAGATATGAGAGACAAGAGGTCAACTGAAAGATTAGAGTTAAATAAGTAGCTTTAAGAATAATCAGAATAGGGACAGCCAGGTGGCACAGTGGATAAAGCACTGGCCTTGGAGCCAGGAGGACCCAAGTTCAAATCCAGCCTCAGACACTTGACACTTACTAGCTGTGTGACACTGGGCAAGTCACTTAACCCTCATTTCCCTGCAAAAAAAATAAATAAATAATCAGAATAGAGATGTCAGTGATATCACCAAATAAAAATATTTTAAATGGGCCAGGACAGAGCTCTGTGGAATACCTACAGTTAGGAAGCCTGACCTGGATGAAAATCCAGCAAAAGAGACTAAGAAATTAGCTGTGATACAGGTAGAGGAGAGATGAAGTGTCATGGAAACCTAGAGAGGAGAGAGTATCAAAGAGAAGAGAATGATTGACAATGTCAAAGGTTGCAGAGAGGTCATAGGGCATGACCACTCCCCTGGTCTTCCCACTTCCTTTACGGACATTTTCTAGCTTTTAAATCTGCTTCCTAGAAGTGGTATAAATAGTCCACATTTAGTTTATGTAGGGTACATTAAAATGTAACTACTACCTCCCTAATCCTGAGTGCTACATTTCTCAATGCAGCCTAAAATTCCATTAGCATTCTCTCTCCTCCTCCTCTTCTTTCTTCTCCTCCACTTTTCCACATTCCTCTTCGTGTACCTTTCTTCTCCTCCTCTTCCCCTTTTCCTCTTTTTCCTCCTCCTCTTCTCTCTTTTTCCCCACCTGTCATTTTTGTTGTTTTATTGATTTAGTTGAAGTTTACAATCCATAAGATCCTGCAAACATTTAAATGCAGTAGCTGTCTAGCTATTCTTTCCCTATCTAATGCTCTTGAGGCTGTGCAGAACTATGAGCTTTACTATCCACCTAACCCCTAATACTACCTACAGCTAAAAGTTTCTCACATCCTGTTTCTCTTTACATACCTCGATTACTCAATTACTAGCCATATAGGAACAAACTATACCCAATATTCAACCCCCATTCTCTTATCCCCATTCTCTTCGACACTACCCCACCTATGGCCTATTCCAAACTCACCCACAGCCCCTTCAACTATGATCCCTGGAATTCCTGTTCCTAAGCAAACAAACATACTTTCTACCTGGACCTCTTTCTCCCCAACTCCTTCCATCTACTGGCCCTCATTGAGACTTAGCTTCCTCTGATGACATTCTATTTTTCTCCATCTTCTCCAGCCACTGTACTTTCTCTTACCCTTCCCTTACACCACTCATCCTCCACTGATCCTATACGGGGAATTGAATACTCCTTGTTTACCACCGTCACTTCTAAACTCTCTTTAGTACTACTCTTCATAGTTTACAGATTCTGCTGGGAAGTCCACTTCACCAAAAATTTCCATCTGCTTTAGATCATTTATATTATGATTTACTGACCCTCAGATTATTCTCTCTTTTTTCTCAAGAAGTGAAAACACTGGGCTCACTGTTTTGTTTCCCTCCCCAAATTTGGCCTTTGGACTATGGGACTTGAATGGTCTTGTAGATGCTCTCTTATATTCCCTACTCATTCAAATCTTGAGCCTCCTTACATCGCAAATCAGCCGCACATAGGGATGGATGGTCATACTCTGGATCTCACTGTTTTTCACAAGTGATCCATGACATTGCTATTTGACCTTAATCTCCTATCAATCTATCTCTCCCTATGTCTAACCTCTTCAAAACCTAGTCCCCACCCTTGACACTTCATTTCTCTCTCCAGTTCCCAGTAACCTCTTAATATCCAAACCTTATTCTCTTTTCTCAGTACTTATACTTTTCATTTGTCTGCTATAACTGACAATGTTTGCAAACTTCTCTTCTTAGATAATTGATTCTTTCTTGGTTTTCATGATACTGTGCTTAAGTCAGGAGATCAAAGAGTACTCACTAATCATTTACCAAGTGCTTACTACTGTACTAAGTGTTGAAGATACAAACCAAAGGGGGGGGAAAGACAGTCATGCCTTCAGGAGGTTATATTCTAATGAGGGAAGATATCTCAAAATGGAACTCAAAAAGAAGTGAGTAGGGGGAAACTAGCAAGGAGAGAAAAAAGATTTACTGGGCCCTTCCTCAAAATAGCGGTTCCGGTAGGAACTCACCAGTGAAGAAGGGGTCACAGCAGTGGAGGGGAAGGCAGCTCAAATGTGGTAGCCTGAACCATGTCTCAAATTGTAGGTTCTGAGACAGAATCAATCACCAATGGGAGAACAATGGGTAGAGGGAGAAGACTACCAGAGCTTGGTGGCAAAATCCTGAGTATTAAATATAGCTAGAATGTATTCTTCCTCAAAATGATGATTTGAGGAGGAACTTATCAGTGGAAGAAGAGAACCATAGGAATAAGGGAGAAAGTAGCTGAAACATGGTAATAAAGTATGGAGACTGACTCCTTACTCTGCTCTGACTTATCTGACCCCTCTTCTATTTTCTTTACTGGGTCATCATCCATATCATGCCACCTAAATGGAGGTACTCCCCAAGGTTCTGTTCCCGTACCTCTTCTCTCTCTCTTGATTCCCTCACATCAACGCCCACCACTCTTATGCAGATTTTTCACAATTCTATATATCCAGTCTAAGTATCTTCCCTAAACTTCAGGATCTCATCATCTATTGTATGGAGGAATTTTCAAACTGAATATTGTAAAATTATCTCTAATTTAGTACAACACTAGGCTCAAAGCCTTTCCCCACAAACTCTCCTCTCATACAAATTTCCCTAATCCATACATAAGGATCCCTGCTGGCTACATATTGATGTAGTTTTACATTGCAATATTACATATGTTTTATTGTATTTTATGTTAAATATTTACCAATTATATTTTAATCTGGTTTGGGGGAGTTCTGGGGAATGTGACCTGCATGTAGTCTATGGGTCATGTTTTTGCTACCTCTCTTCTACCTGAAGCCATCTTCTCTTCTCCCTCTATAGTATTTCACTTGCTAATTTCATCATTTTCCATTGACTTAATTACCATCTTTATTCTAATGATTCTCAGAATTACTTATCCAGTCCTATCCTTCCTCCTATTTCCAGGCTTGAATCTCCAATTGCTTATTAGACATCTCTTTGCATTCAACAGAGTTCTTAAGTCTTTCAATGCTGTTTGCTGTTATAGTGTTATTGCTATTATATAAATGTCTTGCCAGTACTTCTCCTTTCAGTTCCTATATCTTTCCACGTTTCATAAAAACAATTCTTTTATTATGTCCTAAGGTAAATAGTATCCCATTAAACTTATTTATCATAATTTATTCAGCCATTCCCTAATTGATAGTCATCCCCTTATTTTTCCAGTACTTTCCTGATACAAAAAGAGCAGCTATAAAGATTTTTGTACTTTTCCTCTTTCTTTTTAATTTGTTTGAAGCATATGTGAAGTAGTGGTATTCCTGGATCAAAGACTATGTACGTTTTGTTGACTTTTTAGCATAATTCCTAATTGCTTTTTGGAATCCTGCTACCAATGATGTACCTATTTCCTCAGATCTTCCATTTGTTTTCCTCCATCAGCTTTGCTAATATGATGAGTTGGGTGCAAAGTGTGGAACCTTAGAGTTGCTTTCATGTATACTATTTCCCAGTGCCCATTGGACTATTTTTATGTGTCTAATAATAGCTTGTATTTCTTCCTTCAAAAATTACCCATTTATATTCTTTAATCATTTATCAATTGGGGAATGATTCTTATTCTAATAAATTGGAATCTTTTCCTTGGAAATGAGACTTTTATCAGAGAAACTTACTGAAAAAGTTATTCCCCCTTTACTGACTCCTTTTCTAATTTTAACTACATTGGTATTCTTTGTACAAAAACATTTTTTAAATGTATGTGTTTAAAACTATACATTTTTTCTTCTATGACTATCTTGATTCCTTGTTTGATCTTAATATCTTCCCCTCTCCAAAGATCTGAAAGATTATTGATTGCTTCTTTAGTTTGTTAGTGATATCACCCATTGCACCTACTACCTATTTTGGAGCTTACCTCGGTAAATCATAGCTGTCTTCAAGATATCTGAAGAGCTCTTTGGTGGAGGGATTGGACTTTTTCTGTTTGGACCTAGAGGATAGAATGAGGAGATGGTAGAAGTTGCAAAGATGTGATTCAGGCTCAAGTTAAAGACAAACTTTCTAGCAAATAGAGCTAAACAAATGGGGAATGGGTTAACTCAGGAAGTAGTGGGTTTCCCTTTTCCAAAGTCTTCAAAGTGGTCAAGTACATGACCAATTATAGATACTGTATGGGAGATTCTTGGTTATTAATTAAATGAACTAGATGACCTGAGATTTTGGCTTTTTCCACCACTTCTGAGATGTTGTTATTCTATTATGTATATTATCTTTATGGTAGGCTGTTAGTTTATATGCTCACATTAGGATTTGAAGTTAAGAATACCATTACTCCATAAAATTTTTCCTCATCATGAAGGACATGAAGAAAACAAATCTATCACCCTATTTATTTACTTATACCTATGAGAACCTTTTAAGTATCCTACGTGAGTTCCAATTGTTTATATCTTCTGTTCTCATTTATAGCAAGAAGACTAAAATAAATATAGTTTATTTCCTATAATAGTAAATTTATTAATGGTCATTGGATAATGTTAATAAGTTAACAAGTTAATAGTAGCAGTTAAGTGCCCAACTTGTCTTTCTTCCCACTGGTCCCCACAAATACTTTAACTTCCCAATTCTTCAATCTACATATTTCCCGTGATCTATTCTTCACTGTCACATCAGCTACACACGTATATTTCTGTCATCCTCAAGTGTTCCATTTCCATGTTCATGAACTCTGAAATTTCTTTATTTGATCATAATCTTTATCATTCTATTTTTTCCTCTGCCTTCCCACCCTGTTTTTATTTCTTACTGAGTCTCCAATCCCCCTACCTATCATCCATCAGTTCTTTACCACAACATCATTCCTGCATTGAATAAACGTTTTTTTCCTATCCCTACCCCTCCATGAACCAATTCAATTCAACCCTGTGCTCTACAACTAAGTACACTGTGCACTTTTCCTATAGCCAGGCATGCCTTGTCAAGCCCCAAACTTGGATTACTCCCAATAGCTACGGTCCTTGCTCCTATTTTCATGCTGCTAAAAAGATCTGGAGAAAAGCATAAAACTGCCTATTGGATCTACTACAAGCTTGTTTGTAAAAGATCAATTAGACCCTAGCTTCTTAAACTGTGGGTCACAACCACATATGGGGTCACATAACTGAACATGGGGGGTTGTGAAAAAATCTGGCAACAGTAAAAGGTTATGTTTACCTATTTTATATACCTATAAACATGTGGTTGCATAAAAAAATCTCCAGGAAAAAGGGGTTACAAGTGGAAAAAGTTTAAGAAACCCTAAAATAGGCCCTCACTGCTGCAGGATAATCCTTAAATAGCTCCCTAATCATTTCACTGTCCTACTCACCACATCAGGTATTCAAAACTTCATCAAGGTTCCCGTGGCACCCACTCCCATACCTTCTCAGCCGAGGACCTTTTTTCATATTTCACACAGAGAGACAAACACACACACACACACACACACACACACACACACACACACCATTTCCTAGAATTCCATCTTGTCCCTTTTTCACTTCTGATTACTCATAGGTCATTTTTATTATCCCCCTCTTTACTTCTGTTTCACATTTAGGGTACCTTGTCCTTGTCAAGGCAAATTCTTCTATATTAACCCTTGACCTCAAATATATTTCCTCCACTATCACAATAACCCTCTCAATAATCTTGAATTTATTCCTCTATTTACTGGCTATTTTCTTGCTGCCTATAAATATACCCATGTTTTTCCCCACCCTTAAAAAAAACTCATTTGATATCTTTGCTAGCTATCATCCTGTATCTTTCCTCCCTTTTATTAATATATTCCTTAAGAGGCAGCTAGGTGGCACAGTGGATGGAGTACTGGCCCTGGAATCAGGAGTATCTGAGTTCAAATCCAGCCTCAGACACTTGACACTAGCCGTGTGACCCTGGGCAAGTCACTTATATATTTAGTGAAGCAATACTTTCCTTAAGAAAGCTGTCTACACTTGGTACCTCCACTTCCACTCCTTTTATTTTCTTCTAAACCCTCTGCTGCTTGACTTCTGTCCTCATCCTTCAATTGATTATGCTCTCTCCAAAGTTACCAATGATCTCGATCTCTCTCTCTCTCTCTCTCTCTCTCTCTCTCTCTCTCTCTCTCTCTCTCTCTCTCTCTCTCTCTTTTGGTGAGGCAATGGGGGTTAAGTAACTTGCCCATGATCACACAGCTAGTAAGTGTCGAGTGTCTGAGGCCGGATTTGAACTCAGGTACTCCTGACTCCAGGGCCAGTGCTCTATCTACTGCACCACCTAGCTGCCCCAACCAACCAATGATCTCTTAAGGGCCAAACCTCAGTGCCTTTTTTTCATTCTTCTTCCTGTTGACCTCTCTACAGCCTTCAACCTTGCTGATCATTCTCTTCAAATTGATATGATCTCCTCTCTATTTTTTGTGACACTGTTCTCTCCTGGTTTTTCCTGAACATGTCCAAGTCATTCTTCCCAGTCTCCTTGGCTAGATCTTCATCCAGAACACCCCCATTAATCTTGAATATCTCCCAAACATCTGGCCTAGACCCTCCTCTCTTGTCCCTCTAGACTACCTCATTAGTGATAGCATCAGTTGCCATGGATTTAGTTATCATTTCTATGCTGATAATTTTCTCTCCTGAACTACCTATCTCTAAATGCCTCTTGGAAATCTTGAACTGGATTTCCTATATTCACCTTAAGCTCAAAATATATAAAATATAACTCATTATCCCTCACCAAAAAAAAAAAAGCCTTCACCTCTTTCCAACTTCCCTGTTGCTATCAAGGACACCACCAGCTTCCAAACCACTCTGGCTCATAGCCTAGGCATCAAACTCAGCTTCTCAATCCCACTCACTTAACATATCCAATTTATTTCCATGTACTTTCATCTTTACCTATACTAAAACTATCTATCTATCTATCATCTATCATCTATCTATCTATCCATGTGTGTATAGGTATACATATACAGACATATATACACATATAAACATATACATACACATTTGTGTACATACATACATATATACATATACATATACATATACACATACATATGTACACACACCCTCTTCTCCATTCAGACAGCCATTACCTTGGTAGGCCTTTTCACCTCTAACTTAGACTATTACAACAGTTGGCTGCTAAGTTCCCTGGCTTCAGTTCTCTCTCATCTCTACTTCTTCTTCCACTATGCTGCTAAAGTGATTATCTTAAAGTGCAAGTTTAACTATAGCACCTGCCCCCTAATGAATAAACTCAAGTGGTTCACTATTGCTTCCAGGATCAATTAGAAAATCCTCTTTTTTGTCTTCTGAAGACATTTGTAACCTTTCACAATCCATCCTCCCTTTGCAATCATCTTACCCTTTAAATTCAGTGATACTGTCTTCCTCCTCTTCCTTGGACACAATGCTTCACCTCCCAACTCTGTATCTCTTCACTACTTGGAAGGCTCTCCTCTCCCACCTCTACCTCCTGGCCACCTAGGCTTCCTTTAAAACTCAGCTCAACTCCCAACTTTTGCTGCAGGCCTTTCCCAGTTACTGTACTGGTAGTATCTTCCCTCTAAGATTATTTCTCATTTGCACTTCATAGATCTTGTATGTATATATCCATTTGCAAGTTGCTTGCTCCATTAAAATGTCAGCTTCTTTAGGATGGGACCCATGCTTTACCTTTGCTAGTATCCTCAGGCATTAGCACATTTCCTGGCAAACAATCAGTATTTTATTAAATACATGCTTGTTGATGATGGTGGTGACACTATCATGATAAGTAAGTTATTATTTGTAGATGGTTTTAAGAACTATGATTATCAGAACCCTTTGGTTTGTACTTTTGCCACTGCCGAAACCACAAAATCAAATCAATCAACCATGTTCCTGCTATGTGTCAATTTTGGCCAATGCTTTATCCCACTCTCACTCCCCCCCAAGAAGGGGCTCATGCACTCCCTGTTGATGGTGTCCCTACAAATCATCCACTTGTCCAAATACCAACTAAGGTTTTCCTGGGCTCTCACAAACAAGATGCTAACATTTATGACAGTTACTCGTAATGTAAACATGGGAAAAGAGCAAAAAGAACCATCCTACTAAGCAGAGCAATGGTGCCCTAAAGAACATGTCATTTTAGAGAATAGCCCAGGAAAAGATCAACATTTTGCATCGTCCATACTTTTCCCTATAGCATATGCACATAGAAAATCTATCATTTATAAGAATATGGCCATATGTGACTTTATAGAACTTCTTGCAATCACAATTTAGTACGAAACTAAAAAATACAACCGTTCAGCTTAAGTGGACAGTCCCTTTGGTAACTTTCAGGAAAATAGAACTGCATTAATAATGCATAACATTCATCTCCCTGAATATATTTATCCCACTTGATATTCGAACCACTAGTTCCAAGTACCTAAAATATGAGTTTCATAGGCATCTTCTTTGTCGGAATGGAAATTTTTTGCTTTTGGAAATCTAATATTTCCACTGAAGTCTCTTGGGAGTCTAGGCAATATGCTTTTCAGTAACATCATCATGTTAATAGCTGAACATGGGCTCACCACCATGACTGACTGTCTGTAAACAGAATGCCAATTTAGCAAGATTATTTTGGATGCAAGAAATACCCTCTAATTCCTTGAAGAGACCAGTGCAAAAATTTATTTTGCATTTCATCAAGGTGTAGATGGATTATTATCTCACAAGAGACAATGTGGTATAGTAGGGAAAGAGAAGGTCACAAATCCAGGAAGATCTAGGTTCACGAACTGCCTCTGACAGAAATCAACTATATGACCATGGGCAAGTCCTTTAACCTCTTACTATTCTATGCAACTCTCTGAGACTTTATATTGCAAGAAAGCTGCTAACCTGCATAATAGAGGAAGTTCTTTACTGTCTCAATGAAATCACATGTCTAGTCCCAACCCCCTTGCCTATCCCTATCTCTATTTTTCCTTAAAGAAATCATTTTTGTTTGTAATGCTAATTTTACTTGGAATCATGGTAATCCATTGAAAATTACTTGTTGAAATGAATCCTTTGGATTGTGTAAAAGAGCCTTTTTGTTGTGGTGGTTTGTTTATTTTTTAATAAAGTCCTATAATCTGATTGCTATAGAGAAGTCCCAGTGTGGAAATTCTCTTCACTGATATCAATCAACAATTCTTCTGTAATTCACAGTCTATAACTTCCCTGCTGTACAGAGAGGTCAAGTGCTCTATCATCCCCATTTGTATCTGCCATAGTGCCAAATCTAATGGTTTTCACATACATAATAAATACTCATAAATACTGGAATAAATTGCTTGGAAATTTCCTCTAAGTAACTGGTAGATCTACCCATTACTGGACAAAAAAATTAGCCACGTTTTCCCCCGAATTGGCTAAACTATTGATACCAAATTATGAAAGTAACTTTAACCCTATATGTGTCACTCACTATAGATGAATGTGATATGCTGAATTTTGATTGGTTCAAAATAAAAAGAACAAAGCAAGAAGAGGTAACACTAGAGTTACAGCTAGGTAGTATAATGAGTAGTGATAGGCCTGGATTCAGGAAAACCCAAGTTCAAATTTGGGTTCAGGCATTAACTTGCTGTGTAACGCTAGGCAAGTCACTTAACTTTCTTTGCCTCAGTTTCCTCATCTGTAAAATGGAGATAATAATAGCATCTACCTCTCTGGACTGCTATGAGGATAAACTGAGATTATATTTATAAAGTACTAAGTGCAACATGTGTCTTATAATAGGTGCTATGTAAACATTACATAATGATGAAGATTTAGTTAAAGATCAGGTGGTCATGTGTTGGCATGAAATAGAAGGAATTCTGGTTTAGGAAAAGTTTAGGGTAGTTGGTCTCTGACATCTCTTCTAACTCGGGAATTCTGGAATTCCCTGATGGATAGAGTGAGTCAACAAGCCTTTGAGATATAAAAAGATGAAAACTGAACACAGGCAAAGCAGTATGGCTTAATAAGAATCCAAAAGATGACTCAAATTCTCACTTTGACTCTCACCAGATTAGTGACCTGAAGCAAATTACTTAATTTCTCATTGACCACGAAAACTCTTCTAGAACTGGAAAGAATGGTTGATGATCTGTATCAATGGAGGGAATTTAGAAAGAATTTCCTTACCAGCAGTCCCCTATACCATCGAATATATAGATATGGACAAAAAAAAGAGAGAGGATAATAGACTTTTAACCTGGAAAGGACCATAAAAGCATTCTTTTCTAATGTTCCTGTTTTACAGTCAAGAAAACTGAGCCATAGGGATGGTTATCTAAAGCAAAGCTTCTTAAACTGTGGGTTGTCACACTTTATGGGGTCTCATAACTAAATGTGGGGTTGTAAAAATTTGGCAACAGTAAAAAGTTATATATACCTATTTTATATACCTACATACCCAGGGTCATGTAAAACTTTCTTGGGCA
Organism: Dromiciops gliroides; assembly: GCF_019393635.1. Taxonomy (NCBI): domain Eukaryota; kingdom Metazoa; phylum Chordata; class Mammalia; order Microbiotheria; family Microbiotheriidae; genus Dromiciops; species Dromiciops gliroides. The sequence goes on from NC_057861.1 coordinate 715,173,003, forward strand.
AAAGGAAACATGAGTGGGAAAAGTTTAAGAAGCCCAGATACAAAACAACATGAGTCAATTGAATCAACAGAAGGCTGTAACTGGAATCAGAAAGGCTTGAGTTCAAATCTGGTCTCTGACGCTTACTAGCTGTATGACCCTAATGCAGTCACTTATCCTCTGTCTATCTCAATGTTCTCAATGTAAAATGGGGACAATAATAGCACTAATCTTAGGATTATCTCTTCTGAAGATAAAAATATAATATTTATATAAATTCTAGCTGTTGCTGCTGCTGTTGTTATTGTTAACCAGAGTCAGGATCTAAGGTCAGGTCTTTTGGCTCAAAATCTTATGGGTTTTTTCTCTCTGTAACAGTAGATAGATAGAGATAAAGAGAACTAGAAATTGAAGAAAGTGATAACTCTCTCAGAAATCATTGTTAGACTATGATTAATGCTTCAAATATTACATTACAATCGGCCCCAGAGGATGTTCACTGGAGGTGGGGGAGAGGGGTGTAGTGAAGTACCTTGCTATTAGTAAACCTGGACTACTATTAGGTTTCTGAGTTCCTCCTTGCCCCATACCATAAAAAACAACCACCTAAAATGTGTTGATATCACTTTGCTTTGAATTATTTGTGTTTAGAAAATGGCACATGGGTACTTACCTAACATTTTAAAGAAATACCAATTCAAGTGCATTTCTGAGATTAAAAATACAAATTTGAAAGATAGCTATACCATGCCACACCAACCAAGCCCATAATACAATTTAATAATACTAATGGCACACTAAAAATATCAGCTATTGCACTCACTTGTCAAAAGACGACAAGGATAAAAAAGCTTTTAAAAGTATTGTATAGTAATAATATACCCAGAAGAACAGTAAATGAGGCATCTTTAAAGAAACCATTTTCACAAGAAGGACTTGTTGTTGGGAATGTTCATATCAAGGAAGCAAGAAAAGGAATGAAATGCACAAAAAAATTAAAAAGGGAACTTTGTTATTCATTATTCTAAATGGGGAAAAATGCAATCGGTCACAATCACCCAATAAGTTTTTCAAAGACAGCATTATGATCAGGCATACAGAATGAAGTTTTTTTTTAATGAAAAAGACACTCAGAAAATAGTTTCTAAATACTGAAATACTGCAATATATGAAGAACTGTGAAAAATGAATGATCTCCCTTATGGGAACAATCATTCATGCAAAGAGATAAAGAAATTGTTCATATATAAATGAAGCAGGACTCCATGACCTTCTCCCAGATACAATCATGAGCATAAACTACCTCCCCACCTCCTGGTCTAGACTTTAAAATAGGGAGTAAGTAGACTTTTTTCTGGGCTCTTCAGAGCAGCCATCAAGTTTAGCACCCCAATCTTTCTCTTCCTGTGTACATTCCCAGTTAGATTTTGCTGATAGTTCATACCATCAATAGATCATGAGATCATAAATCTAGAGCTGGGAGACAACTTTCATGTCATCCATACAAACCCATCATTTTAAAGATAAGGAAAATGAGAGAGAATAAATGATTTCCTAAAGGTCACACAAAATAGCAAGTGTCAAAGCACAAATTTGAACCCAGATTTGCATTGAGAGTCAGATTTTTTTTCTGATGAACTTTGCTGCATCCCAAATTCGAGGGAGGTGGGACTGGGTGGTGACTTGCTCAAGATCACCAAGAATATAAATATCAGAACCAGGATTCAAACTTGAATATTTTTTCCCTTAATCCAGGGCTCAATCTCTATTGCAGCTTGTTATGTCATGAGCTATTGGAAAGTCCTAGGACCGGGAGTAGGATGGAAGCTTGAAGAACATTGCTGTCCAATGTCTTTCACTGGACAGAAGAGGAAACTGAGGCACCAAAAGAGGAAGGGGCTGCCCAAAGCCCACGCATCTAATCAAACCTAAATAAGGATTCAAACCCAGTTTCTCTAACTTTGAATGAAATCGAGTACTACAAATTCAGTCCTATTTCTAAGACTCAAAAGACCTGGAATGAAATCCAACTGTGACCTTGAGAAAGTAACTTAGCCCTCCCAGCCTTCAAAATCCTCAACTATAAAATGAGGGGATTAGACTAGATGGGCCCTGAGGTTCCTTCGAAGTCTAGATTTCAATCCAAAAACAGTTTATTCTAACAAATGATCAGTTAAGTCTACATTGTCAAGGCAAACCAGATGTTAGGCTGACATTACCTGACTAACTAAACCAGTGATTTATATATGTGTATATATATATATATATATATATATATATATATAAAGTTCCTGATGACTTTGTTAAGTCAAAATAATACAATTACTTGTTAAATTCTGTTTGCATTCCTCTCTGGACTGTATCTATTGGCTTTGTCTATCATTGCCAAGAAACCTCTCCACCTTGGAAGCTCACTCCCTGCTGGATTTCACATATTGGAAGGACTCCCCACTCCTGTGGCCTCTCCCTCTGATTGGCTGGTTCATCCCAGAACCTGCATTTTAAGGAGAATGACCAGGCCAGTCATGTCTTCATTGATCTTCAGGGTACACTCCTTACTCTTTGGACTTTTTCCACCATACCCTTATGTTGGTACCTTTCTCCCTTTTCCCCTCCTTTTCAGCTTCCTTTTATGTATTATCTTTCTCAATTGGAATGTAAGCATTTCGAGGGCATTTAGAGTCTTTCATTTTACTTATATTTTCATTCTCAGTGCTTAGCACAGTACCTGACACAAGATAAGGGCTTAATAAATGCTTGTGGACTTGATTTGACTAGTAAATAGTAAATCAAATCTTCTAGCATTCATGTAACATTACACTTCAAGTAAGAAAGGAGATGAGATCACCAAGGCCAAGCCATACCTGACAAAGAATATCACTATAATTTCCCAAACAACCAGTTAGCCAGTCAGTCTCTGCTTGAAAGCACCTTCACCATCTTGGTTACTTTATATACTCTCCAGCTTCCTTATATCCTCAGAGCATGTAACCCTGAACTAAACACAGTTCTGCTCAATGTGAGGTCTGAGAAGGGCAGAGCGCAGTGGAATATTCAACTCCCTATAACTGCAAGTTCTGGATCACAATGTGACCTAAGATGGCATGAGTTTTGGTGACTGACATATCCCACTACTAACTCATAATTAACTTGCAGTCCACTAAAAGAAGAAAAAAGCTCTTTATCAGAAATATTAGTATCAAGCATGCCTCCCCTTGTGTTGATAGAAATAATTTTCTTTAACCACCTGTAATGCATAACATTTATCCTTATTGAATTTTATCTCATATAGTCCAATGTCTTAGGCTGGAAAAATTAAATTCAAATAGAAACAGGAACCACCAAACCATATATAAGGATTTCTGCAGACTATGTATTGACTTAGAAAACCACATGTTAATATTATATCTATGTTCTATTTTATTTTTGCTTATTTTGTTAAATATTTCCCAATAATATTTTAATCTGGTTTAGACAGCACTTAGAAGTGGCAGGGGTCTTGGGTTGCATGTCTGACACCTCTGGTCTAAGCTTTCAAGAGCCTTTTAGATTCTGACTCTGTTATCCACCATGTTAGCTCTCATTCTTAGCTTTGTGTCATCAGCAAATTTGATGACTCTTATACCTTTATACAAGTCATCAATAAAATTTTAAACAACATAGATCGCTGGTGTATTCCATTGAAGACGAAGACTTCTTTCCATGTTGACATCAGACAATAAAGTATTCTTTAAAGTCTGCCAACCAACTAACCAGTTGTTTGGGTTTGTTTTTGTTTTTGTTTTTCTTTATTAGTTTATTGGGACAAGAGGCTAAAACAAACAAAAAACCTTCAGATTCAGAGTTTTACCACATTTAAATTAATAATGATGATAATAGCCACTAGCATTTGTAAAATGTTTAAGGTTTACAAAGGGCTTTGCAAATATCTCATTTCATCCTCAGAAAAGCCATGGGAGGTAGGGGCAATTATTATCCCCATTTATAGATGAGGAAATTGAGATAAACAGCTTAAATGAGTTGCTTAGGGTCACAAAGCTTTTAAGTTTGGGGGAATGGATTTTAATTCTGGCCTTTCTAACTCCAAGCGCAATGCTTTATCACTTTATTGATTGTATCATGTAGCAACTTCATAGAAAGAGAAGGGTAATAAATGAAGAAGTGGAGTTGACTTATCCAACCAGTTCTGAATCCATTTATTGTATTAAGTATTCTAATCCATATCTCTCCATCTTCTCTGTAAATGGATCACCAGTGTGCATTATTAAATACAACCACTTTCTATGAGAACTTTACCCAGAGCAGTACACTGTCATTAAGACTCTTCAGGTCTCTTTAAGTGGGGCGTCTCACAGTTTGCTCACTGGAGATATGATGAATTCTGACAGGCTTGATGGGGAGTCTCACTTTCCATGAACTGGAACATTGTGAGACTTAATATGTGTAAGGTGAACTATGCTTGGAGGGGACAGAGTAGTGAGATTCTCAAGTTCTCCCATTATCTTCTGTTCAGTAGCAATGTCATTCACAAAAAAAAAAAAGCTCCAACTTTTACTTCCAGAGGGAATCTGTTATATAAGTTACCAAAATATGGCCTTAGTAGGAATTGTAATAGAATCTGAAAAGTGATTAATCTCTGCAACATATAGATTATAACTATATTTTTTCCTCCTGGTACTCTAAAAGTTTATCTCCATTATTATAAACTATCCCTTGGAGATATGATTTAGTGCTTCTTTATAGATAAACATTACCAAGTTATTACCATCTTCCACTGATACTATATAATCATTTTATTAAAGCAAGGATGAAAAAAATCGTTCTTAGTGAAATAATGGAAAGTGGTCCACTGAGCCTTCAAAACTTCTTGCTCTTATGGCTAATTAGCCTTTGACTGTATGCTTTAGCTATTTGTTTCCTGATTTCCCAAATCTATGATTATTCAAAGGTTAAGTGCTGTATTAGCTTGGGTTTTGAGGGTTGGAGCAACACACTTGCAATTTGATGATTATACTCTTGGTTGGCTTGTTTCTCTCTCTCTCTCTTTTAACTACCACATAAATTGCAGCACGGCATAGCAGAATTCCCAGCTTCTAGACCCACCTCTACCAATAACTTATTTTGTGAACTAGCTAGACTAATTCAGGACATCTTTCTCAGCCTCAGTTTCTTTCTCCGGCAAATGAGGGAAGTGGATAACCTGATCTGTAACATTTGAGGTACTTGTTTTGAAATCCTAGGAGTCAAAATACCATATATTTAAAAACCAAAATAGGAAAAAAATCAATGTTATCTATAGTCATATGAAAAAGCTCTAAATCAATATTGAATAGAAGAATACAAATTTTAAAATTGTCAGATACCACATCATATCTATCATATTGGCTGATATAAAAAAGGGAAATGATAAATGTTGGAGATGTAGGAAAATCAGGACACTAACATTCTGTCAGTTGAGTTGTGAATTGATTCAACTGTTGTGGAGAGCAATTTGGAACTTTGCCCAAGGGGCTATAAAACTGTGCCTACCCTTTGATCCAGCAATACCAATTCTATGTCTGTATCTCAAAGGGATCAAAAAAGGGGAAAGTACATATCTGTACAAAAATATTTATAGCAGTTTTTTGTAATGGCTAAGAATTGGAAATCAAGGGGATGCCCATCAATTAGGGAATGACTGAATAAGCTGTGTATATGATTGTGATGGAATACTATTCTGCTATAAGAAATGACAGGTGCAGCTAGATGGCGCAGTGGTTAGAGCACTGGCCCTGGATTCAGGAGGACCTGAGTTCAAATCCGGCCTCAGACACTTAACAATTACTAGCTTTGTGACCCTGGGCAAGTCACTTAACCCCAATTGCCTCACCAAAAAAAATAAAAAAGAAAAGAAAAAAAGAAAAAAAGAAATGACAAACATGATGATTTCAGAAAAACCTGGAAAGACTTACATGAATCATGCAAAGTAAAGTGAGCATAACCAAGAGAATGTTGTATACGGTAATAGCAATATTGCATAATGTAGAATTGAATGGCTTTATTCTCAACAAGACAATGATCCAAGATAATCCCAAAGGACTCATGATAAAAACATGCTATCTGCCTCTGGAGAAAGAATTGATATTGTCTAAATACAGACTGAAGTATACTATTTTCCTTTCTTTTTTTCCTTCATTCTCCCTTTCTTTCTTTATCTCTTTATTTTTCAAATCTTTTTGTGCAAAAGACTAATATGGAATAATGCATAACCTTTATTGGATTGCTTATGTCTCAGAAATGGAGGAAAGAAGGGATGGAGAGAAAGAAGGAGGGATGGACTTTGGAACTTAAAACTTTAAAAAATGTTAACAATTGTTCCACTATGTAATTGGGGGAAAGTTAAATATTATTTAAAAAACAAAAAACATAAGGGAAGAACAAACTAATTCTCATATATATCTATCTTTTAAGTTTTATCATTTCCTTTTGTTTTTACACCATGTCTATTTCCCCTTAACTGACCCCCTCCCTGACATTGAAGAAATTGAAACAAAGAAAAACATTGAAGTCATTCAACAGAATGACTGCCTCTAATAATGAATACCATATTCAAAGTGGACCTCTTCCCTACTAAGAAGTTGTGATTCCTTCTCCATTCCCCAGAACTGAGATTGTTTATTACAGTTCATCAGAATTCAATTGCTTTTTAATATAATTTACTCAATCGTTGTATATGTGTTGTTCTTTTGATCATATTTTCCCCTCTATATTCATGCAAATGTTCATATAGTTCTCCAAATTTCTCATATTTTAATATTTCTTACAGTGCAATAATACTCCATCACCTTCCCATAGAAGTTTCTTCTGCCACTCTCCAAACAATGAGCTTGTATTTTGTTTGGGGGAGGAGGTGTTTGTTTTGCTAACACCAAAACTACTACCATGAATATTTTGTTATAAATAGGACTTTTCTTTCTAACATTGACCTTTCTGGGGGTATATATTGAATAAGAAAAGATGATGTGTCAACAGGTATCAACAATGATCCAAAATGATTTCTAGAATCATTAGAATAATTCATAACTCAAATAACAGAATGTTTGTGTCTTTGTCTTCCCACAGCCCCCCTTTCCAATATAGTTTCTGGGATTTTTTTAGCATTTTTTTTTCATTTTCCAGGGTTTAAAGTGAAATATCATAATTGTTTAAATTTGCATTTATATTATTATTAATTTGGAGCATATTTTGACATAGTGTTCTTAATTATTTGCTTTTTAAATTCACCTCCTCTGGCCACTAGGGAAATAGCTCTTGTTCTTATATTTTTGTGTTAATATACTATACATGCTGGTTACCAGATATTTATCGGAGGTGTTTAATGCCTACAGTTGTCGCTTTTTAACTTAACCATCTCTTTTATTCTCTCTATGTTGTTTTTAACTTTATATAAACAAAATTTTCTATTTTATCTTTTATGATCACTTCTATTAGCTTCTAGTTTCTTAAAAATTCTCCACAAACAATACTTGTGAAAGATATATCCATCCCCTTTTCCTCCAATTTATTATGATGTATACTTTTATGTTTACAGTTTACTATTTCTAACTGTGTTTTCCTCCATCCTATTCCATCCTTAAGACATTTACTCTCTTCTTTATCTCCTTTCACCCCGTTCCTCCTCAAAAATGTTTTGCTTCTGATACCTCCCCCAATCTGTCTTCCCTTCTATCACACACACACACTCTTATCCCCTTCCCCTCCTACTTTCCTGAAGGGTAAACTAGATTTCTATACCCAATTGAGTGTATATGTTGTTCCCTCTTTGAGCCAATTCCGATGAGAATAAGGTTCACTCACCCCCAGCATCTCCCCCATCTTCCCCTCCACTGTATAAGCTTTTTCTTGTTTCTTTTATGTGAGATACTTTAGCTCATTCCACCTTTCCCTTTCCCATTATATCAGTGCATTCCTCTCTAACACCTGTGCCATCTTTCTAAATATACTCTATCAAATAACCCTAATAATGAGAAAGTTCTTATGAGTTACAAGTATCATCTTCCCATGTAGGAATGTAAACAGTCTAACCTTTTAATATCCCTTATGATCTCGTTTTCCTGTTTTTCTTTTTTGCTTCTCTTGAGTCTTGTATTTGAAAGTCAAATTTTCTATTTATTCATCTTAGATCTTTTCAACAAGAATGCCTGAAAGTCCTCTCTTTCATTGAATGCCCATTTCCCTCCTGAAAGATTATACTCACTGCCTTTTTTTCTACCATCTTGATTCTGTCCCATATCCATTTGGAGCAGATATCTAGTGAATTTTGTCAGTGTGGGTGTGGTAACCATGGAAGATAATTCAGACAAAAAAATATTATTTTTTTTTTGCTAAGGCAATATGAGGATGTAAGAATATTTTAACTTGCTGGGCTAACTTGGGGGAACTAATCTGACTGGGGTACTTAATCTGGAACTGTTGACTAACTGGCTATCTGACTGCTATTAACTTAATTTAGGCCATTTAAAAAGTTCCACCACACTGCTCCACTCCCAAAATTGATAAGCAAAGGATTAAGAAGCCTCTTAACTAAATAATCAAATCAGAGTTTATTTATGAGATACTATTTAAAATTAAGAAAACAGGGAAATAAAATGTCCAACCTGACTGCATTCCAGGCATCTCTTTCCACCTGCCTGGAACTTATTTTAATACAATAAGGGCCATAGCTGCCTCTTGCCTTAGGGTATGTACCACTTTCCCTGCTCAGCTACTTTATTCTAACTCCAAGCCCCTTTCACTTTGTAAATCCCCCTGCTTCTAACTTTCCTCTCCTTACTGCTACCCCTGAACCCCTGTATGTCTCTCCCACCAACCTCTCCTTCCGTTCTCCTAGTGCTCCAGTGTCCTTCTCTGTTCCATTTGCCTTGTCAGCCCCCCTGCTGACTCTAGTCTCTGGAGTACTCCTTAATCTTATCCTTCCGCCTCCATCCTGTCTCTTAGTGCTCCAGGCTTTCTGCTCTCTTAACCTCGTCAGCCCCCTCTAAATCTTCTCTACTGGTCCCTCTGTCTTGTCCTTTGGCCTCCTCCTGTGTACCATTGGGCCTTCTTCTAACTGGAAAGCCCTTTCTCACTTTTTCTAGCATCCTTGTAGCAGCCTCCCTGTCTGTCTTCTTCAACCTTTGCTGCCCCTCTAATCTTGTCAGCCTCCCTTCTGTCTAACTCCCAGGTCTATTTATATCTTCCTCTTCTCCACTCAAATCTCGGGGCTTTTTGCATCCCCACAGACAACAAGCTAATAGGCCAGCCAGGGCTGCAGCTGGGGGGACGGGGATGCTCAAGTGTCTCATGCATACCATACCCAGGGCTCCAGGGGCCCATGCCCCCTGCTGTGTGCCCAGGGACCTCTGCACGGGCTATGCCAGAGCCTGGCCTGGACGAGCCCAGAATCTCTCAGATAGATCCTCTCAGGGCAGAGGGAGCTGCAGCCCCCTCCCAACTGTCTGACATGGCATCTTGTACAGCCCATGGGGCTTTTTTGCTCATCTGAAGCAGAAGGGGAGGGGCACCAGCCCCTCCCACACAGAAAAGAACCTGAGGGCCTAAGGCTTTTAAATCTCAGCCCAAAGGTAGGGTCCCCAAATCAAAATAAATTTCCACAAGAATAGACTGGATTTTTTTTTATTGTTCTTGAATTACCCACTACCCTGCTCTCTAAACACATGCCCATAAATATACTCATACATGTGCGCATATGTAAGATAAATTTATTGGCCATCTAACTAAATTGTGAGAGACAACACATAATAGAGGCTAAAGAGTGAAAGTAATCACCAGGAAGATCTAAGTTAAAGTTTGGACTCTCACCCATTGACTGTGTGATCCTGGACAAGTCCTTTAACCTCATTATGCTCTAGGCAACTTTCTAAGATTATAGATTTCAGACAAAGTGACAGCTTGGGTTGGTAGAAAATTTCCTCACCCTTTATTCCCTATATCAATGAAATCATAGGTCCAATCCCTATCTCTGTCATTGACTAAATTGAAAATTTTCATGGGTTGATTCAGCTTTACAGAGTCACAATTTCCATCAAATATAGGGTTTTTTTTTCTAGTTAAACTGGGTAATTTCTTAAATCCATATGATTCTTGGACAGTAGATACAACTTGAGCAAATAAATAGGTCTATATTATTTAATGAGAATACAGAACTCCTGGGATCTCACTGTTTTCATTCTTAAAGCCTAGGTCAGCAGAACCTAACTCAGAAAAATTTGTTTGACCCACCACTGTTGCTACCAAAGCCAATGGCAGAAGACCCACTTACCAACAGACAAGAGAGGACAGTCCCTGCCAATATATTGATATTCAGTGTCTGCTCTATGACTCTGGGCTTTGTGGCTGCCAGCTAACTAGAAGCATTTGAACCACATGGGGGGTTTGGTCATGGTGGCTGGAGAGAAAAAGAAGAGAAAGGCATCTGGCATTACTAATCTTCCTCCCAATGAGCTCTCTGTTTCCTGTTGGCCAGGCAGCCATAACTCCCTACTCCCTGGAGTCTAACTATATTATTCTACTTCATACCAGATGGACTGGTAGCCCTGATTATCCATGTTAGAGTCCAGAGCAGCAGTTCAAGTACATTCTTATTAAAGGACTTATGAGATTGAATTACATTAGTGGAGACCATGTATGCCACATTCCAAATATTAAAAGTTTGCTCCTCTCTCTCTCTCTCTCTCTCTCTCTCTCTCTCTCTCTCTCTCTCTCTCTCTCTCTCTCTCTGTCACTAATGGTGGCTGAAAGGATACTCACTGACTTAAGAAAAATGTAGAATTGCTTTTCTTCTTTATGAGATTGAACTTTATTCAAGATTTCTATTTTAATATTAATAGTGATCCTATGAACCAACATTTCTATATTATTTAAAATGTTTACAAAGTGCTTTTGTACAGAATTTCTCTTAAGTTTCACAATAATCCTTTGAGGTAAGTAAATAAATCCTTGTTAATTAATCACTTGATAAGTACTATAGACATTATCTCCATTTTTGCAGATGAAAAAACTGAGAGTCATAGCAACTTGCCCATGTCAGAGGTTAAATTTGAACCCAGGTCTTGATTTCAAGTCCACAATAAAATATAAAAATGCATTAGGTAACTGAAATTGAGGATGAAGGCAGGGAGAGTATGTAATCAAAATACATTTATAGTGTCCAAAGACACTACATATGATGAAATCTATTGTTCTTTTGCTATAGGGTAAACATAATCATCAGAATGTGCTGGGAGCATCTACTATGGCCATTATTTCCCTACCAATTAAATTCATATAACTTTGCTTGGCATTCAAGGCCTTTCACAAGTTAGTGCCACTTTACTTTTCCAATCTAACCCTTCTATCCAACAACATTCTAGATAAACTGGACTATTCTCTGTCCCAAAATAGTCTTTGAATTTCTCCATCATTATGTCTTTACTCAAGCTATGTCTGGAATATTTTCCCTCCGACTTGCCTGATGAATTCCTAATTATCTCTGAGCCAGTGAAGACGAATTCTGATGAGTGAAATAAGTATTTATTAAGTGCCTACTATGGACTAGACACTGAGCTAAGAACTTTACAAATATTCTCTTATTTGATCCTCACAACTGCTCTAGGAGGTAGATGACTTGGCCAGGATCATACATTTAAAGTGTCTGAGGGTAGATTTGAACTCCGGTCTTTCTAAATCCAGTCCCAGCACTCTATTTAGCTGTTCCACCTAGCTACCTCAATCTGAATAGAATCATCCCAGATTCTTCTCTTCACTTTACTGGTCTTATACATAACAGGGAAATTTTCCATTGACATTATAGTGGCTTTTCAGCTCAACTGACAAATGTTTTAGTGTAGAAGAAACCTAGGCCTTTGACTAGAGAATGGCTTCTCCCACCATGACCAGTGTGCTCCTCACTGTGGGTCACCCAGACTGTCCCTACTAATGGCTGTTCTCTTTCCCTTATGAATAGCAATAAAGTTTGTTAATCTATCTCTGGGTGGTCTGGGGTCTTTTTTCTGAACTCCCTTGCACTACACCATCTTTTAGTATCCAACCAAAATAGCACCTGCTAGAAGCCTGCCCTGATTCTAACCTGCACCAACCCCACATTGTACTTTTTTGTACTTCTGTCATGTACTAAAAATGAAATAATTGGGTGTTATAGTTACTGATTATTCTCTTTCTTTTTTGTTTGTTCAAATTTGACACTGCATCTCCCTACTTTGGCATTATCGCCTTAACACCACATCTTATTATTCCCAACTTCACTACGGGCTTAGTTCCTATGCCAGCTCCTACAGGATGGCTTTCCAGATCCCCACAGTTGTTACTTCTCTTTCCGACCTATAAAATATCTTATATTTATTTGTTTATATTTTCTAACCTTCTAGTAAAATTTAAGTTCATTACAGGCAGGGACTCTTCATTAATATGTTTTTATATGCTCAGGGTTATCTGTCTTATATGTGGCAGGTGTTTAATGTATATTTCCTTCAGTAGACATCCTAAATCTGACTGGGGGTTGAATATCCCTTTTTAATTCAATTCAAGAAACATTTATTAAGTGTTAATCACTAGGTTATATGCTAGAGATAGGAGAACAAGACTTAAAACAGGTTCTGGCTGAATAGATAATCACTGTATCCCTGAATATCAAAAGTCAAGATAGAGCTATTACTAGGTTACATACAGTCCTTCTCTCACCTGGGCCCCTCAATATTCTTTGTACAGGGGTGTTTGGTTTTTTCAATTAAGAGATTGCATGTGGGGGCAGCTATGTGGAGCAGTGGATAAAGCACCGACCTTGGATTCAGGAGGACCTGAGTTCAATCCAGCCTCAGACACTTGACACTTACTAGCTGTGTGACCCTGGGCAAGTCACTTAACTCTCATTGCCCTGAAAAAAAGAGATTGTTTGAAATAGACAAGATGATACAAAAGAGTACTTTGTACCTCCTGAGGGCAATTAAGTGGAGAGTTGTAAATGGACCGATTCAACATGAATGATATTCTGTCAAAAGCACCTCCTTCTCTCTTGGTTAACTGCCTTTCAAAATCCCCAAACTCTATGACTGGAATAATCATTCCAATGGACCTTGGTGATAGTCCTGTCTCTAGGAGAGAATCAGAGTCATAAATCTTGTGAAAGAGCATCAGTTTTGCTTGTTCAGGTTGATTGTAAATTGCTTTGATGGAGACCAGGGAAGGGGAGACCACTAGGTAGTTTTAGAAGATGGGCCCAATAGCCAAGTATCATTCAGCCTATAAGAGGCACTGGGAGAGGAACCTGTTAGAACTTAAGATTCTATAGACATGGCCTTCAAGAACATAGGATTGCTTCCATACCACAAGGATATTATTGAAGTAGGACTTTCATGAAAGACTCCCATTTTATAGATGGAAAATTGAAGACAATGAACTAGAGAGTTGTATGACAAAAGAGGCAATTCAGTTGACATAGGATACACATTCTGGTTATGCTACGTGACACCTCAGCAACACTGACACCCACTATTCTCCACTCTGCCTGTGTAGACACTCAAAGATGGATCTAGAACCTCCATCCTATAAAGAGATTGTCAAAAGCAATTTATATCATACCTCTTGGGTTAAATATACAGCATGCTCCATTAATTTCATTCAACAGATCCTGAGTCTCTAAGAAGCAGTTTTCCAAAAAGCCAGGAGAAAGCAGAGCAGTGTAGACCAGATCCAATTACAAACTCAATGCAATATGTACAGTAAATCAGATAAAAACATTCTCTACCTAAGTATTTCCAAGTAATATTAAGCAATCTCTGAATATGGGGAATAAGGTCCCTAATCACTCACAATTTACAGTCAAATGGAGTAGAAGCAATTTAGTAAGCTGAGAGGTGATGCAATCATTCTAAAATAATGTCATTCTGCCTTATATTTTGACTAATTTTCAAGTGTCCTGGGAATCCCTATATAACTATGAATGAATCAGGGCCCTGCACCGACTGGCTACCTGTGCTGGGTACAATGAAAAGAATAACTTGTCCCATTCCAATGAATTTAATGAGCTGTGACTTCAAATACCCTATGGGGAATAACTCTGTTTTATTGTTTATCTGCAGTGCTGTCTAAGCCTCCTAGTGAAGACTTTATACAAATGCTGTCATTCAGGCAGAAGAAAAATCCACTCAGCTAAAATGCTAGCTATGCCTGCTTTACTGAATAATAGGCTCCCAGCCAAAGAGAATTATACAAATATTTGTCCTGCTTTAGGCCGAAGGACACCCTATGTCAGCAAATTATAAGCATTAATTTTCCTTGATAGGATCAGTGATATTGAAAATCATTTCAGAATACATAAACATACTTAGTCCCACGTTCCTGAAATATAGTGTCTATACTAAGAAATGCAACAAGGTGAAAGTCAAACATACATCTGGCTACTGCACTCCCCTAGTCAAAAATTTCAGTGACTCCTTATTACCTCTGAAATGTCAATGCAAATTTGTCAGCCTACCATTTAAAGCCACCCCAATATATTACCAGGGTCACCAATTTGGAGCCAGATGGAATTATAGGGGCCATTTAGTTCAAACTCCTTAGGTTATGTATGCAGTTAAATGACTTGTCCAAGGTTACCTATGTAATAAGTACTAAAGCTAAGATTTAAGTCCAGGGCCTCTGACTACAAATTCAGTGTACTTTACACACTCCTTTCTATCTTCATTCAACATTACTTCCCTTCCTATTCTAGCAAAAATATCCTCAGCTATTTCTCATGTATTGACTGCATTTACATAAGTTACCCACCCTCACCTCAACTCCATCTGAAATTGGTTGCCTTCCCTCCTCTACTTCTTGGAATCCCTAACTTTTTTCAAAGCACACCTCAGGCATCAAGTCCTATGCAATGACTCTCCCATTCCAAATGTCTTTAAGTCATCTGACTTGAATTGAAAGAGAGCTGAATAGCTCAGTTGTTGCTACCCCCTCCTTTAACTGAACAGCATCCTCCTCCCAGGCTTCCTAGTGCATGCAGACTAACACTTTAGAATGGGCAAGTCAATGGTATACTGGATCTCTCTGAGGAATGGAGTTAATTCTATGAAGGGACTCTGACATTCACCATGTTGGTCAAGGAAAGATACTCAATTTCCCTTATGAGTCTAATGTGCAATAAGACACTGAAATCCCTACTTTTTTGCCTCTTTAATTCCTCTTCATCATTCCAGGTAAAGTGGACTAACTAGGTTTTCTATGGAAATGTTTGTGAAAGTGGAGGGTGACAAGAAATTTAGTAGACTTTCCCTTTCTTGAAGGGTGAGGTGGCAATTTAGTCAAAAGTGCATCAATTATTATACATCTGAGTTTCCATTCCTAATTGCCAAATTTAAAATGCATCACCTCCTGCCACTTCCCTATCAGGGTATTTATACATGATTGGGAAACTAATTAAGGAAATGCTTTTATTGTGCTGTTACGGAACATTAATCATTTCCATAGTTACTAATTTAAAGATATAAAGATATAGGCTATCAATATAAATGAATATTTTCTTCTCCCTCCTCCCCTGTACCCTCTCCATGGATTTTACAAAGAGATACTGAAATATAGTATAGTAGCAGCTCAAATAAATGCAACTGAGGCAGTATTGATGGAGACTGTCTAGTACTCTTACAGCCCCATAGAAATCAGTGGAAGAGACTAAACATCCATGGAATATTTTATTTTTAGGTTTTTTTTCTTTCTTTTTTTTTTTTTTTAGTGAGGCAATTGGGGTTAAGTGACTTGCCCAGGGTCACACAGCTAGTAAGTGTGTGTTAAGTGTCTGAGGCCAGATTTGAACTCAGCTACTCCTGACTCCAGGGCCGGTGCTCTATCCACTGCGCCACCTAGCTGCCCCATCCATGGAATATTTATGGGCTACCATACTGGTCCATAATGGGGGAATCCCATTAAAAGAGAGATACCTGGGGGCAGCTAGGTAGCACAATGAATAAAGCACTGGCCCTGGATTTAGGAGGACCCGAGTTCAAATCCTACTTCAGACACTTGACACTAGCTGTTTGATCTTGGGCAAGTCACTTAACCCTCATTGCCCCACAAAAAAAAAAAAAGTGAGATGCCTGAAGTGAAAGTTGTTTTGATATGTCTAGCAATAAAACTCCTTGGCATAATGGATGCAAAGCATCTTTTTAAACCTTAAAGTATGATATGTCATTGTTGTTGTTGATCGGTTGTTTCAGTTGCATCTGATTCCTCCTGACCCCATTTGGGGTTTACTTGGCAAAGATATTGGAGTGCTTTGCCATGTCCTTCTTTAGTTCATTTTGTAGATGGGAAATTGAGTCAAACAGAGTTAAATGATTTGCCTAGGGGCACAAGCCTAGTATGTATCTGAGGTGGGATTTGAACTCATGTCTTTCTGACTCTAGGCCCAGCATTCTATTCACCGTGCCACCTAGCTTCCCCCAAAATTATATAAATGTCACTTATTATTGTTACTCTTACTGTTATAGCCCAAGAGAGAACTATATTCTCTCCACTCCTATGACAAACTTTAGAGATTTGCTATAACAATACAATAAATAGCTATTTATCTTGACTATACTCAGCCAAAACCTCAAATCAACAAGAATTTCACAGAACAGTGTGTGAGGAGATTGTCATAATGATGGCCCTGAGGAACTACAAGATCCTTGTAAATCACAGAAATATCATGTCTACTATACTTTGTGTTGACTAAAGTAAAATCTGATTCAACTCAATTGCCCAGTATTTCACATTACTCTTTCTGTTCCAAAACAACTTTGAAAGGAGTGAGTTAATCCTCACAAAATTTATATATTAAAGGGGATCAAAATATTTCTCAAATTCAATTTATAGTTCCAATTACCATCATGAATCAAAGATCACCCAATAGAATTTGTTAAATAGGCTTATATCCAGTAATTTTTAACAAATTCAAATAAAATATGATACAGCTACAAAGGTTACACAAATGGAATAGCACTGTGAGAATTACAATCTGCAATATATTCTATTTAATTCTAATTGGTGATTCATGTTTGACATATCCTCCACAAAGTCCAACTCCACTGCTTCATTCTAGCATGGAAATATTTCTGGGTCCTTGAAGGCTATGCCAAGGAAGGGAAAGACTTGAAGGGATCTGTCATGCTGAAAAAGTATTAAGCACAGTCCAAGCAATGGTTGAATGTGCTTTCCTAAGACCAGTATCTCTATATATGGGAAGATCCATCACCAGTAGGATGGCTACTTAGGGACTAATTTCTTAGCAGTGGAACCTCATTAAATAGATAAAATTACAAAATGTTCCCTCATTTAAATAGTGGAACTGGATTTAATAGAGGAAATTCAAAATGGCTCTCAATGACTTGCATCCCATTAGCATTTCTACAAAGATCACGGTAGAATGACAGAAAAAGGAAGGAGAATGCTAAGATGCATTCTTTAAAAAAAATAAATAACTTTGTTGGTATGCTTATTGTGAAGTCCTTAATAAAAGATCAATATGGAAGGATGTACTATGGCTCATCTTATATTAGCGGTTGTTGCTGTTGTTTTTCAGCCATTTAGTCATGTTTGATGCTTTCCAACCCCATGGACCATAGGATGGCAGTCTCTTTTATCCTCTGCTATCTCTCAAAGTCTGTCCAAGTTCTTATTTGTTACTTCCATGAAACTATCTATCCATCTCATCCTGTACCATCCCCTTTCCCTTGTGCCTTCAATTTTTTTTTTCCAATGAGTTACATTTTCTCATTAGGTGGCCAAAGTATTTAATCTTCAGATTTAGTATTTGACTTTCAGGTGTACAACCTGAATAAATTTCTTAAAGTATTGACTGATTTGATCTCCTCACTGTTCAAGGGACTCTCAGCACCATGGTTTGAACGTCTCAATTCTGCAGTTCTCAACTTTCTTTATAGTCCAACTTTCACAACCGTACATTGCTACTGGGGGAGAAAAAAACATATAGGTTTGACTACATAGATCTTTGACAGCAAGGTCATATCTCTGGTTTTTAGCATTCTGTCCATATTTGCCATAGCCTTCCTTC
This sequence comes from Dromiciops gliroides, assembly GCF_019393635.1. NCBI lineage: Eukaryota > Metazoa > Chordata > Mammalia > Microbiotheria > Microbiotheriidae > Dromiciops > Dromiciops gliroides. The sequence continues at coordinate 715,191,058 of NC_057861.1, forward strand.
CAAGGAATAAGAGTCTGTTCATTTCATGGCTGCAGTCACTGCCTACAATGATCTTTGAGCCCAAGAATATAAATCAGACACTGTTTCCATTTATTCCCCCTCTATTTTCCAGGAAGCAATGGGACCAATTGCCATCATATTAGTTGTTTCTTCTTGTTGTTGTATTAATGTTCAGCTTCAAGCCAGCTTTTATACTCTCCTCTTTCACCCTCATCAAGAGGCTTCTTAATTCTTCAGTTTCTGTCATCAGAGTAGTATTATCTGCATATCTGAGATTGTTGATATTTCTCCTTAATTTCAGTTTTAAGTCTGGCTTTTGATTCATCCAGCCTGGCATTTCACATGCTATACTCTGCATATGTTAAATAAATAGGGTTACAATATATATCCTTGTCATACTCCTTTTCCAATCTTAAACCAAACAGTTTGGTCCTAATTGTGGCCTGCATAAAGGTTTCTAAGGAGACAAGTAAAATGATCTCATACTCCTAATTCTTTGAGGTCTTCTCACATGTTGTTGTGATCTACACAGTCGAAGGCTTTAGTGTACTCAATGAAACAGAACTAGATTTTTTAATCCCCTTGTTTTCACCGTTATTCAGCAAATGTTGGCAATTTGGTCTCTAGGTCTTCTACCACATCAAAAATTACCCTGCTCTTCTGATAATTCTTGGCTTACATATTGCTAAAGCCTAGCTTGCAGAATCTCAAGCATAACCTTTTTGACATGTGAAATGAGCACAATTGTTCAGTAATTTGAACAATTGTTTGGCATTGACATTCTTTAGGAATGGGATACAAAATTCTTTTTTTCCAATCCAGTGGCCACTGTTGAGTTTTCCAAATTTGCTGGCATATTGAGTACAGTACTTTAACAGCATCATCTTTTAGTGTGTCAAAAAGCGCAGCTGGAATTCTATCACTTCCACTAGCCATATTGTTCACAATGGAAATGAATTCTAAGGCTCAATTGACTTTATTCTCCAGGACATCTGGATCTAGATCAGTAACCACACCATTGTAATCTAGGCCAGGGATGGGAGGAAGGGAGAGGGATATTAGAGGGATATTGATCAATACTTTCAAAACATCCACCTTGAAAATAATTTCAATTTGGGAATCAAATCTGATAGAAAATATATTGAGGAAGAAATAGTCTATGAAGAAAATGATAAAACATTCCAAACTAAATCAACATATATTATCATACTCAAAGATTTGAATTGTTAGAATAAATGTCAAATTAATATAAATATAGAAGAAAATACACTACAAATAAACAACCTATTTGCAAAGCAGAGATATGGTAGCAATAGCAATTATAGGTTACAATATAATGTGTTCCCAAGCTTTACAGAGCAAGGTGATGAAAAAATTATTTTTTTGTTGTTTGTTTGTTTTTGTGTTTGTTTTGTTTTTGGTGAGGCAATTGGGGTTAAGTGACTTGCCCAGGGTCACACAGCTAGTAAGTGTTAAGTGTCTGAGGCCAGATTTGAACTCAGGTCCTCCTGAATCTAGGGCCGGTACTCTATCCACTGCGCCACCTAGCTGCCCCTGATGAAAGATTCTAAGGAATAGTAATACCTCATAAAAGAGTAAGAGGCAGTGGAGAGGGGGACATTATTTAAAAGGAGTTTAACAAGATTCCCATCTAAGTCCAAGAACATTTAGTATGAAACGAGGACAATAAGTGAAATAAAGATGTAAAAATATCTGCAAATGTTAAAAATAGTATCTTACTATCAAGGAGAGTGGAGCCACCATAGCACTGGGACTCTAACATTATAATCCTAGATTTGGTTTTTTGGGCAGTAGACATGGCATTGAAGGAAAAAAAGATTGGAAAAGCATCAAAACTGAATCAATTATACACATAGAAAATCTGTATTGACTGTAAAGTAATTTTGAGAGTATTGAGGATTCAATTTTTAAGAGACCTGAAGAAGACCAAAAATCAAAAGAAGTAAAAAATATTCAATTTAATTATTTTGAGAGAATAACCAGGAGAACAATCATTACTAATCCATATACCTATTTTCCCACTTTCCCATCTCTATAAGATTTTATAGAAATAATCTCTGTATTAAATGTGTGTGTGTGTGTGTGTATTGCAGGGCAATGAGGGGTTAAATGACTTGCTCAGGGTCACACAGCTTGTAAGTGTCAAGTGTCTGAGGCCAGATTTGAACTCAGGTCCTCCTGGATCTAGGGCCATTGCTTTATCCACTGAGTCACCTAGATGCCCCTTATTAAATGTATATTTGATAAGATGTTAGAAGGGAAGAAGCAAGGCTTCTTAGATAATACTCCACAGCAGACCACATCTTTACCATCGTCATATATTTGACTGAAAGATGTATAAATTACAAGCTCTCATTATGATATTTTTGTTAATTATTTTTAAAAGGATTTGATGCTATAGAGCAAAAGGCCACCTTAAAGACTCTCTTCCACAAGTTTTCTCCCATACTTAAGTCAAAATTAGGCAAGAGTCTTGCAAGCATAATGCAATAGGAGATAACATCATTTGACAATAATCTTTTCATTTCTATCAAGCAAAACATAAAACAGCAGGGAGAGCTACATTTTCATCAGATATGTCTACAACATCCATGGAAAAGATCCTCTGTAGAATTCTAGTGGGGAAAAACGGTTTCCTATAGATCCCTATGGACATTTCTGTTTGTATTTGGAATTGTGTTGATTGCATCCAACTCTAGAACACTGAATATCCTCCTAAATGAGGTTTATGATTATTCAAAATAATTAGGCCTAACTATTCACACAGGAATGTTGTTGAATGCCTATTGGCCAAACTATGATAACCAGTTGAATGGATCACCTATAGAACTAGTTTATTAGTGCATTTACCTCTTGGAGAGAAACTGAAAATTGACAAGGACTTGTTTCCCAAATCAAATAAAGGGATTAGAGCAAGCTGAAGTACTTTGGGAAAATTACAAAGTTCATTTCATGCCCTACTGCCTAAATTATCAATTGTCTCCCAATGATGTTACATGGTCATGAGTCATCAAACATTACATTCTCCAAAGATTTGAAGTTGAGAATCTCCTAAAGAGGAATGGAGAAAAATATGGCAGCTTTGAGCAGGATATACCACATTATAAATGAGCAAATAGGAAGAAGGGCTATGAACAATGTTATTAAGTGAATGTATTATCAAAAGAAAAAAGAAGACAAGTTACTACAACATCTGGCAAGAGAATAGGATGTCCGATGCCTGGTTTCTGTGCTCCACCGGTATCCTCATGATATCAGAAAACCTTGAGAAAGGTCCCCACCATGTTGAGGCGTAAACAACTTGAAGTAACTTTCTGGGATGACATGGCCAAGAGTCATACAGGATTTGTATGGTCTCATGCTACATCATTAGTTGGAATTGCCATAAAATTGAGATAACAGATGAAAGGAACATAGATTTAGAACTAAATGGTACCCTAAAAGTACCATTTACAGGTCTTTAAGTTCAATTCCCTCAATTTATAAAGGAAGACACAGAGGAAAGAAGGAGAGAGAGGTAGGAAGGAAGGAAGGAAGGAAGGAAAGAAGGAAGGAAGGAAGGAAGGAAGGAAGGAAGGAAGGAAGGAAGGAAGGAAGGAAGGAAGGAAGGAAGGAAGGAAGGAAGGAAGGAAGGAAGGAAGGAAGGAAGGAAGGAAGGAAGGAAGGAAACATTTATTAAGCACCTATTCCATGCCAAGCAAAAATATCACATTTGATCTTCACAACCACCATGGGAAATAAGTCCTATTATTATCATTCACATTTTATAATTGAAGAAACTGAGACAAACAGACATTAAATTACTTGCCCAAGTTCACATACTTATTGTGTCTGAGACCAGTTTTGAACTTGTCTTCCTGATGTGGAGGCAGCTAGGTGGCACAGTGGATAGAGTGTCCAGCCTGGAGTCAGGAAGACTCATTTTCCTGAGTTCAAATTAGGACTCAGACGCTTATTAGTTCTGTTGCCCTGGGCAAGTCCATTAACTCTGCCTCAGTTTCCTCATATTTAAAATAAGCTGGAGAAGGAAATGGCAAATCACTCCAGTATCTTTGCCTAGAAAACCCCAAATGGCGTCTTGAAGAGTTGAACATGACTAAAAAAACTGAACAACAACTTGCTGATTCTAGCCCTCTGACTGCTTTGAACTATGGTTACTTCATTGAGCAATAGAGGAAATGGATTCAACGAATATATCCTGTAAGGGAATCCTGACTTCCTTTCTTCCCTCTCATCACTTGACCTTGACTTGGATACTGCTTTCTGCTTCCTTAACTTATCATTCTCTTGATAATTCTCTCACTATGAACCAGCTTTTTAGTCTTGTGGATTGTGGCCAACCTGAAACACTGGGAGACAGTCATCAGAGTGGCAGAGATAGTGAAACCTCTCCCCGTTTCACTAAATCCACCTGTTTTTAGTGTCCAGGAAGAGTATCAGATACTAGATTTGAAAGCAAGAATTTGTGCAACACCAAAACAACACCAAAAATCCTTCAGAGAAATTGAACAAGGAGGCTGTGGATGAGATAGGGACACTCACTGAGACAAGCCAAACTTTGAACATGATATTTTACTTGACCATCCTCAATAGTGTGCCTGTATACCATGGAAACAATTAGAATTATTGACTAGAGATTAAATCCTCCACAGATATCGACAGAATGAAAGAATCTTAGAAATGGAAGAAATCCCAGGGATCAGCTGGTCCAATCAGAAGTAGAGGATAGGCAAGGAGATCTGAGAAATATTAAAAGTGACATCGGATCCCACCAGACTATCACAATGCCTGTAATCAGGAGTACTGAACATGTGTTCATCTAAACCAGATTAAGGCATATATATGGCTTGAGAAGAATTTATTTGCTAACATTTTAGTATTTATTCTCATTGTTATAGTTCCCATATTATTAGTCCCATAGGCAAGAATAAGATCCTCAAGGAATGGGACACAGTAGGGATAAAATTTGATGGGAGACCATGCCTTACCTCTGATAGAGGAGAAAATGTGACTTACCCCTGAGCACGTAGGTAGGAAGTATTAGATTATATTAAGCTTCCATTCTATATTTCCATAGTTTCAGTCTACCTTTGGAGAAATTCCTAGAGAGTAATAAGATGAGAAAAGATTACCTAATGTGCTTTTCTTACACATTTAACTTCATTGGCTTCTAAGAGTTACGTCATGTTCAACTTTGCCTGTCAAATAAAATGACATATACATTAATCTTTCAAAGAGCAAATTAAACTACCCTTCTTTACTTTAAATGGAAATATAGACTCTTCCTACCTGGGTCTCTCTCTTCCCTAAGTTCTGGAGCACACAAAGAAATTAAAAGGGTTTCTATCAGTCCTGTTAATTCTCAACTCCCTTCATCAAAGAATTTACAAAAGATTAATTAATAGTCTAATTCTCTGGATTTCTTGCTCAGTAAAAACTGTCCATGTATAATTAATGAAACAGAGAGGTCATTTTAATTATGCATCATTTCCAAGGCACTTTTGTAAGGGAGAGGACTTATGAGGGAGTAAGAAAAATGTTCCCAGTTGAGCATTCAGCTTATTCACAGGACTTGCAAATGAGTATCTACCTTCCCTCCTGGAGAGAAGTGATGGTAGTGGTTAAGGCAGGTTTGAGATGGGTGCAGTAATGGTCTTTGGAAAATTCGGAGTATGTTGCTTCCTTTTGACATTTGGAAAAGGTCTCTGGTCAGTCTGTAGTAGATGTATCATCAACAGGAAGTTCTAATGGGTGTACAGAGAATCCTTCCCAGATCCTGCATACTGTAGCATTAATAGCACAACTCCCAGAAAGCCAGATGGCTTAAAAATCCATGGGGATTCCAGTTCAAGGAAATGAAAACTGTCCAGATAAATGACTCTCTGGTGAAATTAGTGGGCATGTTTGGATGCTGAGTGAAAGGTTGTTGGCTCAAACCCTCCTAGGGATCTTGTTCCTGGGCAAGTCCAGGTTCTTAGTCACCATCTATTTTGGAGGAAGGAAATAGTGGAATGCAAAAGAGTGTTGGAATTTTCATCAGGAAGACCTGGTTTCAAATTCTTCCTCTGACAATAGCTATGTTTCCCTGGGTAAAGCACGTAATCTTTCTAAATCTCAATTTCCCCATCTGCAATATGTGTTGAAAAAGATGGCCTCTACTGTACTTTCCAACACAAGCTCTATGAACCTAAAAAGCCTATCTAAATAAGCAGAATAACAAGTGGGACACTGAGTGAAAATTCATTGACTAAATATTCTGTTTCCAAGGGTTAAAAAGGGAGAACCTGGTTAGGAGATAGGACCTATTTCCAGCCATTTGGCTTTACAATTAGCCTTTCATATCCTATAAATATCACCACAAAATACTTCCAAGGTTTGATCAATAATATATTTCCATGAAATGTCAGCATCTCCCTGGAGATAATTTATATAGACATTTCCCCATCTCTGAATGACTTGTGTTCCAAATATTCAAGCATAATTCTATCTTGTTCCTACTTTTGTAAAAAATAACTAGTACCTACCCTTGCACATAGCAGACCTTTGATTCATGCTTATTGGACTGAAATGAATTAGATATTTTCCATGGAAATATATGCTAATCTAGAATAGTCAGAGTCCCAAGACATAACATACAAAATGGCCTGGAGAGTCCATGTCGTATATAAAGGATATGACAAAGAGCCTTCTCAAGCCAAACCACAAAATAGAAAGATGTCTCTTCAAAATTCAATCAACCAGATATTAAGTGCCAAGACCCTGTCTCAGTTTCAGGAGCATGGAAAGAATCCTTATGCTTTATACTTACAAACTTTTCATTGGGCACGGTGGCAAATCACCCAGCAAATATTTACCAAATGTTTGCTATGTGCCCATTATCATGCCAGGCACTGGGTATACATAGACAAAAATGGAATGTCATGTGAGGAGCACCAAGGATTCAAGTGAAGGAAAGGAAGTAATCAGTTACCAAGTCCTATCCATTGATCCTCCATAGAATTTCTTGTGTATATGCTCCTTTCTACTTTTGCTTGGCAGCTAGGTGGCTCAGTGGATAGAATGCCAATCCTGGAGTCAGGAAGACCTTAATTCAAATTTGGCCTAAGACACTTCCTAGCTCTGTGACCCTAGAAAAGTCATTTCACCCTGTTTACCTCAGTTTCCTCATCTGTACAATTATCTGGAGAAAGAAATGGCAAACCACTCCAGTATCTTTGCCAAGAAAACCCTAAATGAGGTCCTAAAGAGTCAGTCATGACTAAAACAGCTCAGCAACAATAATAATAACTCAGTTTCATGATACCTTCAAGTTTGGCAAACATATTAAGTCCTCTACCTCAGATGTATCAGCAGCCCACAGAGCAGCCCACAGCACACATGAGTTAACCCAAACCAGACTAAATGGGAATTGGGAAATAGTTAACAAAGTAAATGAAAATACAGTAGGACATAGATACTATTAATATATGGCTTTCTAAGTCAATATCTGGCCTGCATAGCATCCTTTTGTACAGTTTAGTTGCTTCTGTTTGAGTTCAATACTACTTCTATACCTCTATCTAAGTCACTGGTTAATTTGTTTTTTTTTTTAATTTACTATTGCTTTACTATATAAAATGCCATTTTCTTTCCTTTTTTTCTTTTTTTTCAGTGCAACAAACATTTATTTTATTTTTTTCTACCTACATGTAAGGGTAGTTTTCAACATTCATTTCCATAAGGTTTAGAGTTCTAAATTTTTCTCCCTCCCTCCCTTTCCTCCCACCTCCACAAAAAGCAACCAATCTGATATAGGTTATATATGTACAATCCACAAGTTCTCTTTTTATCAGTTCTTTCTAAGGGGTTGGGTAGTACGCTTCATCAATAGTCCCTTGGGATTGTCTTGGATCATCGTATTGCTGAGAATAGTTAAGTGATTCACAATTCCTCACTGAACAATACTGCTGTCACTATGCACAATGTCCTCCCAGTTCTGATCACTTCACTATACATCAGTTCATGTAAGTCTTTCCAGGTTTTTCTGTATCATTCTGTTTGTCATTTTCTATAGCACAATACCATTCCACTACAATCATCTACCACAGGTTCTTCGGTTATTCCTAAATTGATAGACATTCCCTTGATTCCCAATTCTTAGCCACCAAAAAGAGTTGCTATAAATATTTTTGTACAATTTTTCCCTTTTCTCTTTTTCATTATTACTATTGTTAACTATTTCTCTCCATCCTATTCCCTTCCCCATGATATTTACTCTATTATCTACCTTCTTTCACCTTATCACTCTTCAGAAGGGATTTGCTTTTGTCTGTCCCCTCCCCCAATCTTCCCTCCCTTCTTTTGTCCCTCTCTCTTTATCCCCGTTCCCTCCTATTCTTTTACTTGACTTTTAGCTCCTTAAAGTGGGGCACTGTTTCCAGGCTGCACTATCCTAAGCTTGAGGATGGCCCCAGGTGGTATGATTTAAGGAGGAGCAGGTTCATCACTTGCCTGGCCTGTTCACTGGTCCATAGATGACCCCAGACCAACTTGCTAATCAACCACCTTTGTGTGTTATGGTTGTCAGCTCCTAGGAGCCGGTGCCCCTCCCCAACCTGGGCCACTGCTACTCAAGCCTACCTCCTGGTTCCCAGTGAGGGTGAAAAACCCAAGTTCTGCCTCAGCAACAGCACAGACCACTGTAATTTCCCCCCAGCCAAGGGCTCGACCCTCTCACCAGACTGTGAGCTTAGTTCTAGACTACACTGGTGCTGCAGCTGATTCAGTGGCTCTGGGGGTCTCTTTCTCTGGTGAGGCCTTCCTGGGACTGGATCTGTGTCAGGGTGACTACAGGGTTGGGCTCCACATCTGTCTCAGCACAGCACTTCCCTCCTTCTGACCTTCCAAGCCATCCTTGGTTGGAAGATGATTTCAGCACATTCTTCTTTGGATTTTGCTGCTCCAGGAATTGCACTATGGCATTATTTGGCTGTTTTTTGGAGCAATGATGTCATGAATTTGAGAGCTCAATGCCTTTCCTCAGCCATCTTGGCTCTGCCCCAGAAGTCTCATTGGTTAATATTTTAAATAAAATATAACTGAAGGCAGATCCATGTGATCCTTAACTAGAGACTACCCTTCAAGTCCCCAAAATGGTCATTTTGGGGGCCCAATAATTCCACAGCCTCAAACTCTGCATTTTCTCCCCAGAGTCTCTGGAAATAGAGAAAGAAGTAACTTTTGCCAAATGGTTAGTTAAAATCTAAGGAGAAAGGCGGAGCCAAGATGGCGGAGAGGAAGCAGCAAGCTGCCTTAGCTCTCCTTCTGTTCCCTCAAAATGAACATTAAATCAAGCCTCTGGACGGATTCTGAAACTACAGAACCTGCAAAGAGACAGAGAGACACAGTCCTCCAACCAGAGATAATTTAGAAGACTTCAGGAAAAGGTCGGTCTGACTCGGGCAAAAGGGAGGCCCAGTGCAGGGCAGCAACCCAGCGCCGAGGGGGTCGGGGCAAGTCAGCAGGAGCTGCGGGCCACAGCCGAACAACTGAGGCTCCCAGAACCTGGTTCAAAAATCTGGTGGCCAAGAAGGACAGTGGAAAAACCTACCTGCACCAGCCGAGAGGGCCACAAACGGCGGGATCAGACGCCGGGGTCTGGCGCCTGGCTGGCCGAGCACAATCAGACAGGAAGTGCAGGGCGGGGGATCTCCACACACCATAAAGGCCTCAGAGTAAAAGCCCGGTCACACAGCACCTATACCCCTGCACAAGAAGCCCAAAACAGGGACCCTGGTGCCCCCAGAGCAGACCTCAACTTAAAGAATAAATAAATAGGCTGCAATAATGAGTAAGAAGCAAAAAAGAGCCCTCTCCATTGAGAGCTTCTGTATCAATAGGGAAGAAGCCAACACAAACTCAGATGAGGACAATAGCCTCAAATTGGCTATATCTGAAGCCTCACAAGGGAAGGTGAATTGGTCGCAAGAACAAAAAGCCTTCCTGGAAGAGCTCAAAAAGGATTTTAAAAATCAATTGCAAGAGGTAGAAGAAAAAACGGGGAGAGAAATGAAAGCAAAACAAAAAAACTATGAAAAAAGAATCAGCAGCTTGGAAAAGGAAGCTGAAAAAAACAAAGCCTTAAAAAATTCATTTGGCCAAATGGAAAAAAAGCTGCATAATCTCACTGAAGAAAACAATACCTTAAAAAATTCACTTGGCCAAATGGAAAAAAAGGTGCATAATCTCACTGAAGAAAACAATACCTTAAAAAATTCACTTAGCCAAATGGAAAAAAAGATGCATAATCTCACTGAAGAAAACAATGCCTTAAAAATTAAAGTGGGACAGTTGGAAGATAAGGAATCCATGAGACACCAAGAATCAGTCAAGCAGAATAAAAAAAATGAAAAAATAGAAGAAAATGTGAAATACCTCATTGGAAAGACAACTGATCTGGAAAACAGATCGAGGAGAGACAATTTGAGAATCATTGGACTGCCTAAAAGCCATGACCAGAAAAAGAATCTAGACACCATATTCCAGGAAATTATTAAGGAGAACTGCCCTGATATCATAGAATCAGAGGATAAAATCATCATTGAAAGAATCCACCGATCACCTCCTGAAAGAGACCCCAAAAGGAAAACTCCAAGGAATACTGTAGCCAAATTCCAGAATTATCAGGTGAAGGAGAAAATACTCCAAGCAGCCAGAAAGAAGCAATTTAAATATCATGGAGCCACAGTCAGGATTGCTCAGGACCTGGCAGCTTCAACATTAAAGGACCGCAAGGCTTGGAATATGATATTCCGGAAAGCAAAGGAGCTTGGATTGCAGCCGAGAATCTATTACCCAGTAAAAATGTGCATTTTCTTTCAGGGGAAAAGATGGACATTTAATGACATTGGGGACTTTCAATCTTTCCTGGTGAAAAGACCAGAACTGAATAGAAAATTTGATCTCAACATACAAGACTCAAGAGAAGTTTAAAAAGGTAAACAGAGGGGAAAAAAAAGTTACCCTATTAGGTTAAATTGTTTATATCTCTACACAGGAAGATAATACTCATAACTCTTAAGAACTGTAAATGTATTTGGGCAGAGAGAAGGACTTTATATAGAGGGTATAAATATAAATTGTCTTTGATGTGATGATACAAAAGTATTAAGGGGATAAAAAGGGAGTCTATGGGAAGGAGAGGAAAGGGGAGGAGGAATGGGATGAATTATATCATATGAAGAGGTGGAAAAAAACCCTATTACAATAGAGGGAAAGAAAGGAGGGGGGAACATGGTTTCAACCCTATTCTCATTAGATTTGACTCAAAGAGGGAATTAACATATACGTTCATTGGGATAAAGAAACTTAACTCATTCTTTAGGGAAACAAAAGGGGAAGGGAAAGGGGGGGACATGATATAAGGGAGGACAAAAGCAAGGGAGAAAAGGGTAAATAAAAGAGAGGGGGGTGATAAAAAGGGAGGGCAGATCGGGGGAGGCAGGGGTAAGAAGTAAAATGTCAGTGAGGAGGAATAGGGAATAGGGTGAAAGAAGGGGGGAAAAGTACAAAGGGGGTAAATAGAATGGAGGGGAATAGACAGTCAGTAATAATAACTGTGAATGTGAATGGGATGAACTCTGCTATAAAACTGAAGCGAATTGCAGAGTGGATTAAAAACCAGAACCCTACAATATGCTGTTTACAAGAAACACATTTGAAGCAGAGAGATACACACAGAGTAAAGGTAAAAGGCTGGAGCAGAATATATTATGCCTCAGCTAAAGTAAAAAAGGCAGGGGTAACATTCCTTATCTCAGACAAACTGCAGGCAAAAATAGATCTCATTAAAAGAGATAAGGAAGGAAATTACATCTTACTTAAAGGTACTATAGATAATGAAGTAATATCAATATTAAATATGTATGCGCCAAGTGGTATAGCATCCAAGTTCTTAGAGGAGAAGTTAAATGAGTTACAAGAGGAATTAGATAGTAATACTATACTAGTGGGGGATCTGAATCTCCCCCTCCCAGAATTAGATAAATCTAGCCAAAAAATAAATAAGAAAGAAGTGAAAGAGGTGAATAGATTACTAGAAAAGTTAGACATGATAGATGTCTGGAGAAAATTGAATGGGGATAGAAAGGAATATACCTTTTTCTCAGCAGTACATGGCACATTTTCAAAAATTGACCATGTATTAGGGCACAAAAACATCATAGTCAAATGTAGAAAGGCAGAAATAGTAAATGCATCCTTCTCAGATCATGATGCAATAAAAATTACATGTAAGAAAGAGCCAGGGAAAAGTAGAATGAAAATCAATTGGAAACTAAATAATTTCATTCTAAAGAATGAATGGGCCAAACAAGAAATCATAGAAACAATCACTAACTTTATCCAAGAGAATGACAATAATGAGACAACATACCAAAATCTATGGGATGCAGCCAAAGCAGTGCTTAGGGGAAAATTTATAGCTCTAAATGCTTACATGAATAAAAAAGAGAAAGAGGAGATTAATGAATTGGGCATGCAACTTAAAAAGTTAGAAAAAGAACAAATTAGAAATCCCCAATTAGACACTAAATTAGAGATCCTGAAAATTAAAGGAGAAATTAATAAGATTGAAAGCAAAAAAACTATAGAATTAATCAATAAAACTAAGAGCTGGTTTTATGAAAAAACAAATAAAATAGATAAAATATTGGTTAATTTGATTAAAAAAAAGAAAGAAGAAAACCAAATTACCAGTATCAAAAATGAAAAGGGTGATGTTACCACCAATGAAGTGGAAATTAAAGCAATAATTAGGAAATATTTTGCCCAACTGTATGCCAATAAATTGGACAATCTAAATGAAATGGATGAATATTTACAACGATACAAACTGCCCAGGTTAACTGAAGAGGAAATAAAATCCTTAAATAAACCCATATTAGAAAAAGAAATTGAACAAGCCATTAATGAACTCCCTAAGAAAAAATCCCCAGGGCCAGGTGGGTTTACGGGTGAATTTTACCAAACATTTAAAGAACAATTAATTCCAATATTATACAAATTATTTGGAAAAATAGGTGAAGAAGGAGTTCTACCAAATTCGTTTTATGACACAAATATGGTGGTGATACCAAAACCAGGCAAAGCAAAAACAGAGAAAGAAAATTATAGACCAATCTCCCTAATGAATATTGATGCTCAAATCTTAAACAAGATATTAGCAAGGAGATTACAGCAAGTGATCACCAGGATAATACACTATGACCAGGTGGGATTTATACCAGGAATGCAGGGCTGGTTCAACATTAGGAAAACTATTAACATAATCAACCACATCAATAAGAAAACCAACCAAAATCATATGATTATCTCAATAGATGCAGAGAAAGCTTTTGACAAAGTACAGCACCCATTCCTAATAAAAACACTAGAGAGTTTAGGAATAGGGGGAACTTTCCTTAGAATAATAAACAGTATCTACCTAAAGCCATCAGCAAGTATTATATGCAATGGAGATAAATTAGAGGCCTTCCCAATAAGATCAGGGGTGAAACAGGGATGTCCATTATCACCCCTATTATTTAATATTCTTCGAGAAATGTTAGCTTTAGCAATCAGAGAAGAGAAGGGAATTAAAGGAATTAGAATAGGCAAGGAGGAAACAAAACTATCACTCTTTGCAGATGACATGATGGTATACTTAAGGAATCCTCGAGAATCAAGTCAAAAATTACTTGAAACAATTAACAACTTTAGCAAAGTAGCAGGATATAAAATAAATCCACATAAATCATCAGCATTTCTATACATGACCAACAAAGGCCAGCAGCAAGAGATAGAAAGAGAAATTCCATTTAAAGTAACGGTAGATAATATAAAATACTTGGGGGTCTACTTGCCAAGACAAACCCAGGAACTCTATGAACACAACTACCAAACACTCTTCACACAAATCAAATCAGATCTAAATAATTGGAAAGATATCAATTGCTCATGGATAGGCAGAGCTAATATAGTAAAAATGACAATACTGCCTAAATTAATTTACTTATTCAGTGCCATACCAATCAGACTACTAAAAATTATTTTATACAGCTAGAAAAAATAATAACAAAATTCATCTGGAAAAACAAAAAATCTAGAATATCCAGGGAAATAATTCAAAAAAATTCACAGGAAGGTGGGTTAGCGGTACCAAACCTGGAGCTTTACTATAAAGCGGCAGTCATCAAAACTATCTGGTACTGGCTAAAAAATAGAGTGGTAGATCAATGGAATAGGCTAGGCTCAGGAAATGCAGTAATAAATGACACTAGTAATGTAGTGTTTGATAAACCCAAAGACTCCAGCTTCTGGAATAGGAACTCAGTATTTGACAAAAACTGCTGGGAAAACTGGAAGATAGTATGGCAGAAATTAGGCATAGACCAACATCTTACACCTTATACTAAAATAAGGTCAAAATGGATACATGATTTAGACATAAGAGGTGATACCATAGGTAAATTAGGAGAGAAAGGAATAGTGTACCTATCAGATGTTTGGAAAGGAGAACAGTTTTTGACCAAACAAGAGATAGAGTATATTATAAAATGTAAAATGGATGATTTTGATTATGTTAAATTAAAAAATTTTTGTACAAACAGAAGCAATGCATCCAAAATTGGAAGGGAGGCAGAAAGCTGGGAAACAATTTTTGAGGCCATTGCTTCTGATAAAGGCCTCATCTCTAAAATATATAGGGAATTAAATCAAATTTATAAGAATCAAAGTCATTCCCCAATTGAGAAATGGTCAAAGGATATGAACAGGCAGTTTTCTGATGAAGAAACCAAAGCTATCTATTCCCATATGAAAAAATGCTCTAAATCTCTAATGATTAGAGAGATGCAAATTAAAACAACTCTGAGGTACCACCTGACACCTATCAGATTGGCTAAAATGACAAAAAAGGAAGATAATAAATGTTGGAGAGGCTGTGGGAAAATTGGAACACTAATGCATTGTTGGTGGAGCTGTGAGCTGATCCAACCATTCTGGAGAGCAATTTGGAATTATGCCCAAAGGGCAATAAAGCTGTGCATACCCTTTGACCCAGCAATCCCACTTTTAGGTCTTTTTCCCAAAGAAATCATGTAAGGGGGAAAGGGACCCACATGTACAAAAATATTTATAGCTGCTCTTTACGTGGTAGCAAGAAATTGGAAGTTGAGGGGGTGCCCATCAATTGGGGAATGGCTGGACAAGTTGTGGTATATGAATACAATGGAATACTATTGTGCTGTAAGAAATGATGAGCAGGAAGAGTTCAGAGAAACCTGGAGGGTCTTACGTGAGCTGATGATGAGTGAGATGAGCAGAACCAGAAGAACATTGTACACAGTATCATCAACATTGAGTGTTGACCTACTGTGATGGACTATATTCTTCTCACCAATGCAATGGTACAGAAGAGTTCCAGGGAACTCATGATAGAAGAGGATCTCCAAATCCAAGAAAAAAAAAGAAAGAAAGAACTGTGGAGTATAGATGCTGATTGAACCATATTATTTCTTTTGTTTTGGGTGCTATTGGTTTTTTTTTCTTTCTATTTTGAGGTTTTGCATCACTGCTCTGATTCTTTCTCTTGTAACAGGATTAATGCAGAAATAGGATTAATGTTCTTATGTATGTATATATATATATATATATATATATATGTATAGAGATATATAGATATAACCTATATCAGATTACCTGCTGTCTAGGGGAGGGGGGGAGGGAGGGGTGGGAGGGAGAAAAATCTGAAATTGTAAAGCATGTATAAACAAAAGTTGAGAACTATCTTTACATGTAATGGAAAAAATAAAATACCTCATACATTAAAAAAAAAGAAAAAAAAGGAAAAAAATCTAAGGAGAGAGCTATATTCTGCTACCTCTGATCTGCCAATCTACTTCCAGAGTTGCGAATGGATATGAGGCATTTCTGGCATGAACTGTTCTTGATGAAGACAAGATGACTTTTAATGATTGCAACTTGCCTTTCCACATGCTCATAAATCATGCCTTTAATAAGGTTTTCTAGCATTTATTATGGTAGTATAATTAAAATTCACCATCCTGGAGTTTGGAGGCCCACCTGCATTAAGCTGATGGACAAACTGATTGGTACAAAGCAAAGGATAGAGGAAATGACTACATGGGAGAGACTTGCACCTATAAAGTGAAGTGAAGTTTAGTGCAGACACATGGTCTTTTCTCTGGCTGTACCCCGATGCTGTCTCTTCATCTCTCCCTTTATCTTCCCTGACTTCTTTCAAGTCCCAACTAAACTCTCATCTTCTACAGGAAGCCTTTCGCAATCTCCATTAATTCTATTGTCTACCCTCTCTTATTTATTTCCTATTTATCTTGTAGAAAGCATGTTTGTCCACACTCGTTTGCTTGTTGTCTCCCCAGTTAGGTCATGAGCTTCTTGAGAGAAGGGACATTCTTTTGACTTTTTATATTCCCAGAACTTTGCATGGTGTCCAGCATATAATAAGTGATCAATAAATATTTATCGACTAACTAAGAACCCACAACCCTATCTCTAAATATAGTTCATTGTAAACTCTAGACCAGCATCCCAAACAGTTATGTATCACCACGGACCGTAGTTTTGTTTTGTTTTGTTTTTTTTAATTAAGGATTGTACAACAGTCTCCTTAAATATTTCAATTGGCCATCTGCAGCAGCACTAGGATTGCTGAGTGACTCAAAGACAGCCACATACACATTCAGAGAGAGAGAGAGAGAGAGAGAGAGAGAGGTTTATATGCCTTATAGGATCTGATTAGAAAAGAATTGCCACATTTGTTTGTTATGCATTGAGGCCAGGTCCCAAAGGATAAAGAAGTGACCATAGTTCAGGACTTTATTACTTTTTTTTCAGATAAAATCAACTTAATTGGCCATACTAAAGGCATCTGTAAAAAGAAAAGAGAAGGCTGAAACAGCAAAATTATCAAAACTAAATACTATGAAATTATAATGGTCAAGGTTAACTCCAAATAAAAGGTATAAGATGGCATCTCCCCCAACTTCCTTGAAGGGTTTATAATGAGGAGGGGTGGTCTGTGGGGGTTGAACATTGTATATAGTATCAGACTTTTTTGATATATTACTTAGTATTCCAGAATAATTTCTCCTCCTCCTTTATTTTTATTTTTGTTATAAGAGGCAGTTCCATAGGATATAGATAAAGGTGAGATACAATGGGAAATGTCAGTGAAGCAAACACAAAAGATAACAATAAAATATTTAAGTGGGGGTAGTAAAGTGAGAGATTAGAGCAACCTTACAACATACCTGAGTCCTCTTTTGAGGAGAAATTCCCATAACTGAAAGAATCTAATTCCTGGAAAAAGACACTTGAGCAGAAAAGCAAATCTCAAGACAAGAATATGGACCAACAACAATAAGGAAGTCACTGAAGCTGAGACTGGATTTGGCCTTTCATGTCAACAAGCACACTACTGTTAAAAGGTGTCCCCCCCCAAACCTACATCCCCTTTTGAAAATCATAAAATATTTCCTCTTATCCAGTTCTGCAGATGCTCTCACCTACTTCAGAAGCTTTTGAAAAGGATTAGCAATGACTCAGCAACTAATGTCAACATTTGACTGCCTTGTAACAGGGCTGAGCCACATGATGACAAACTCATCAAGGGCAGCCATGTGGTAGCTTATAATCCACTCACTTATCTTTAGCCTCATCCCCCTGTTAACTACAGTAATTCCATTTCCACTTTCACCCATGCCTAGGGTAAGTAGAGGTAGAAATAATTTGTGACTGATGGGTAATAACCAAAATGAGAAATCAAAAAGGACAAATTGAAAAAAAAGGCTAAGCTGAAGGAGCAAAGATATAGATGGAAGCAGGTCAATGGGCCTTACAGACAGCTCTAAACTGAGAACTTGAACTAAACTTATCATGTGTAAGTCAACTCTTCAAAGACTGAGAGATGCAACCCCCTCCCAAGAGGTATATTCTTTACACAAATTTCCTTCACCACAATATCCAATAATGGACAATGTAATATACTCTGCTTGTTTCTTTTACATAAGTATTTCCTGTTTCCTTATTTTGCCTCAAACATAAAAAGACAAAGACTTAGCTAGAGGTACACAAAACTATTAGGACAAAGGGCAAAACCTTTATCTGAATTTTAGGAAATTTCCTAACTTAGGGCTCTGACCTATTGTTATTGTATGTTTTCATTACTTATAAACACCATAAAACAGCAAAGAAAGAGGTCCTTTTGACTTGAGCATCATATATTAACCTTGGGCTAAAAGTGAGCTTGCTGTTTTAACAGATTTGGCTAATTCAGTCTCTAGCATCAATGTGAGAGGTGTAAGGGGAAGGGAGGGGGGGTTAAAGAAATCCACCAGATTAGTTAACTCCTGGCTGGCTCGACAAATGGTAAGGGCCAAATTTATCATGGGGAGAGTTAATTGGGTGGCTTGCCATAATATTGGGGTTGAGAAAATAATGAGAGACCTCTAGGTCCAAAGTTTCCTACCTTCCAAAATTGCCTTTTGTTAGTTATTTCTCCCAGGCTAATAAGAAAGGAGATTAACAGCCTCTTTTCCACAAACAAACCAGGTTTTATTAATGTGAATAAAATTTACAACAAAGGAGAAGTTAATAAAGCCAAGGGACAAGGGAATAAGGGAAGAGAAAACAAATAAGCTCCCTGGCTTTATCAAAGACTGACTCAAACCCTAAACTTGCTTCCTTCTCAGTTATCTCAAAGAGTTGGCCTCAATTCCACTCACCACCTGGGGTCCACAGTTTCAATGGGAGTCAGCTGAGCAGTCCCTCTCTGGTATGCTCCTCTGCTCACCAGCAGGAAAGAGAACTTTTCCAAGCAAGCATTCCCTTTTTCTACTTTTTCTCTCCCTCCCGCAAAAGGGAGGTCCTTCAAGTTGCTTGGCTGAGAGTGGTTCCCCGCTAGTGACATTAGTAGTACACTAACACATCACTCAGGGCAGGCCAGGTGTAGCCTATATCTAATCATCCCAAAGTTGGTACTTAGTCAGTTTCTCATTCTCACCCATTTCAAGCAATACGAAATCAATCAGGTGGGGCCCTGGGCATCTGGTAAATTCCATTATTTTATCACAGAGGAAAAAACAGAAACAGATAAGGCATTGATAAGATTTGATGAGACCTAGATTAAAGTTAGTCCTTCCCCTTCCATAATGGAGGTGGGTCAAGAAAAGTCAAAACCTTCAATAACAACACCCACTGGTATTACAGAAGGATGGGATTATTATTACAACCAGTCAGGAATTTATCATCTCTTCTACTCAGCAGAGAGATGGAGCCCTCCAGAATATGTCAGGATAGATGAAGTTCTCCTTTCCTCCATCAGTCCTCTATGACGGATTTATGTGTTTCCCAAGCTCATCATCTAAATGTGGCTTCTGTCTTGGTGGACCATATTACATTTTCACAAAATTTAATTCCTTTTTGTCCCTCTCATGAGCGATATTCTAAAATGGACCCTAATTTCTTCATAGCAGTATCTTTTTAATAAACAGTACTATTCTACCTTGCCCTTTAAAAATCTATTCTTTTCCTTTTGAATAAGATGTATCTTCCCAAATTCAATCCTGCTATGAATCCTATCCCAACTAATCTTAAGGATATATGAGGCTCATTGTGTCTCTTTGTGTGGGGATATTTAGCTGACCTTGCTTAATTACATACACTTTATATATTTATTTGCACATAAGCATTTGAAACTATAGGTTTTGTTGAGGCAACTAGGTGACTCATTGCATAGAATGCTGGGACTCAAGTCAGGTTGATGTAAAGAGCACTCTGATCTCTAACACTTACTAGCTGTGTAGCTCTGGGCAAGTCACTTAACTTAAGTTTGTCTCACTTTCTCCAATAACAACAGCATTAACCTCACAGGGATTTTGTGAGGATAAAATGAGATCATATTTGTAGAGTACTTACCACATTGCCTGGCATATAATAGGCTTTATATAAATACTAGTGATTATTATTATTGTTGCTGGCTCTCAACTTAAAAATTTGTTCCTTTCAATTACTGATCTCTGCTTCTCCTCCTCCTCCTCCTCCTCCTCCTCCTCCTCCTCCTCCTCCTCTCTCTCTTCCTCTCTCCTCTCTTCTTCTTCTTCTTCTTCTTCTTCTTCTTCTTCTTCTTCTTCTTCTTCTTCTTCTTCTTCTTCTTCTTCTTCTTCTTCTTCTTCTTCCTCTTCCTCTTCCTCTTCCTCTTCCTCTTCCTCTTCCTCTTCACCCCTTTATTTCTATGGCATTTGGTTTGGCAAATATACATGAACATTTTTTCCTTCCCTTTTCCTTGTCAGTTTAAGATTCTTTTGTTCATATTCATAAAACTCCATGGAGAGAAGAAGAAAGAGACAGATTTCTATATAAGTAGATATAAAAGAAATCTACCTCTACACATACATATACATATTAAACATAAACATATGCAAATACATATATATGCCTGTTAGTTAAATATCATATTTGTGGACCATATACATAATACCTATTGCCAAGGAACCAATTGTCAATGTCTATGTTTTAAGCCACTGCTTGGAAATTTATATCCTATTCTCTGGCTCACAAATATTATTATCTCTTCTAAATCCTCCAGTTTTAATTGATAGTACTGCTGAATACAATCATTCATTTAATCAACATTTATTTTGTGCTTACTATGTGACAGGCACTTAACACCATTTCTGTCTCTAAGGTCTTCAGGGTCTTGTTGAGAACTTCAAAACCCTTCACAATATTGTCTAGTTTCTTTCTGGAAGTATCATTTGTTCCTACACAAATCATCTGAAATGGGTAGTAGTCATAAAGAGTAATAAGTCTTCCTAGATTGTCCCATTCCCTAATACATGTTCTCAGGAAGAAAGCCATTCCCTTTCTCTTTAGGCCATGATCATAAATAACAAAGCCTTTACTCATCAACAGGTAGAGTATCACCAATAAGCACTATTCATCTTTTCTCCATTTGACCAATATTGCATGATCTCTTACCTGTGGTATCTTTGGGTCCATGTTATCTATCATTCCTTAAGACACCAAAAACAGCTTCACCCTACGTTGGTACTCTATAAGAGGAGTCTCAAATCTACTGCATAACTATAAATGTTGAGTGGTCTTTCCTCCCTTGTTCTCCTATATGACATTATTTTACCCTCCAGCCTAGGACTAGCACCTTTGGCATTAGGGCTTATCAAGCCCTTTTCAGGGCTGTTCATCCACTTTGGGTGTCTCCCTTTACCCAACTTACATCTCTGGCTTCCAGAAGATACAGCATGCACAATGGCCACATCCTCAAGGAAAGCATCTCAGCATTTGGGCTAAGTCAGTTGAAGGCAACCAACAAGCCTCAAACCTGTCAATGAGTTAGGAGAATATCTACTCCAAGAAGACGAAGACTTAACCTGGCAGAACAGGGGACTGAGAACAATTTATTCCAATGGCAATGAAGGTAACTGAAACAGGTGCTGCAAAGGGCTTAGAGCTTACTTAGATATTGAAGATGACAACATCATTCACTGAATCCAGGGTCATCACCAGTCATCTTGACTTTTCTCCTGCCACTGGACTTGAATGACTCAGGAAGAGAAACGGAGCCAGGCAATTACAATCCTGCCTCATTTAAATGCAATTCATGCACATGTCATCACCTGTAATTTCATTGGTCCTCTTCATAAACAAAAAAAAATCAACAATAACAGGTGAGCATTCTGCTCTTACTCTTATCACCCTTGTGTTCACTTTTCTTCTATGAAGCATTTCTTCCTTTATCTCAAGGTACATTTTATTCTCTTTGGTAACCTGGAAAGTCGAGGGGAGTTGTCATTCCCTTCATTTTCTCCTATAGAGTAGAAAACAACAAATACTTTGCACTTTGTTGGGGTTTTTTTCAGTCGTTTCAGTCACGTCCAGTTCTTTTGTGACCCCATTTGGATTTTATTGGTACCAACACTGGAGTGGTTTGCTGTTTCCTTCTCAAGCTCATTTTACAGATAAGCAACTAAGGCAACCAGGGTTAAGCGACTTGCCCAGGGTCATACAACAAGTGTCAGAGGCCAGATTTAAACTCAGGAGGATGAGTTTTCCTGACTTCTGGCCCAGC
Organism: Dromiciops gliroides; assembly: GCF_019393635.1. Lineage (NCBI taxonomy): Eukaryota > Metazoa > Chordata > Mammalia > Microbiotheria > Microbiotheriidae > Dromiciops > Dromiciops gliroides. The sequence goes on from NC_057861.1 coordinate 715,213,226, forward strand.
ACTCTCTTCACTGCACCACCGCACTGCCACCTACATAAAAGTATTTCATTATAATTCATTTCCATTGTGTTCCTATTAATTTTATTTGATTCTAAGAAGGCTTGACCAGACTGTTTAAGAGGTCCATGAAACAGAAAAGTTCAAAAACACTTCTTCTAGAGTATATAATGGCTCATCTATGCTATAGTTCCATTTGTGGGGTATGTTTTATAATTAAATTTATTTTCTGCAGCCTCTTGGAGTTGACATTTACCATTAAAGAAAATCCCTATAAAAATTCAAGAAAATTATATAAAAGTAATTCTATTAAATGGTTTATTCAGAGCACTACTTGATTTTGAGCCTGGGTACAAGATCCCTGAACAAAGACACAGTTATAGAAATAAGCAGTTCAGGGGCGGCTAGGTGGCGCAGTGGATAAAGCACGGGTCCTGGATTCAGGAGTACCTGAGTTCAAATTCGGCTTCAGACACTTAACACTTATTGGCTGTGTGACCCTGGGCAAGTCACTTAACCCCAATTTGCCTCACTAAAAAAAAAGAAAAAGAAAAAAGAAAAAAAAAAGAAATAAGCAGTTCATCTGTGAGAAGATTGGTCTTGTCTCTCCATGATCTTATACTAGTTCTTAACACTCACTGAGGAGCAACTAAGCTGCTCATAAGCAAAGGTCATTCTCCAGACCTGCCATTATAAAGAACATTCACTTTGAGTTACTTTTCCAAGGGTGAAGATGGGTAGATTTGTATTAATTCAATTGATACTTTCTCGTCTAGCCCCCCTTTCAATCTCCAACTTGCCTTTAAGAAACAACCAGCCAGGGTTGGTCATAGTGTCTATAGTCACAGATTAAAGCTAACTGGACCACAGGAAAATGGGACTTATGACTTTAGCTTCATTAGAACCATGTTCTAACCAAATGAGTTAATTGCCAAGGACATGCTTAATGAATTAACAACAACAATAATTTGCTCTATTCCTTGGCAAAGGGTTTGATACATTTGTGCCTCTAAACTCAATTAGTCCCACTGTTCCAGGGCCACTGGAACCAGATCAGAATATAACTCCATCTAGTACCGTGGAAATCCCCAAGGCCATTTTTGTTCCTGGTTAATTCCTTGGTGAAGCAATAATTAGGTTCAGGAGGGGAAATGTGTTAAAATTCAGCTGATGCTCTATAAAAATGACCTTTATGTTCTCTTTTGATGTGCAGATTTCTCAGGAAAAGTTTCCTCTACTTTGAATCACAGGAGAGGCAATTTCTGTGATTTCCCCAAAGAGAGGAGGAGCAGGTGTTAATCTTCCAGCAAATATCATGCTGAGGCTTGAGAATTCACAGCACTTCATGAATTTGCATAGAGTAGCCCTGAGTATGGGTGACTAGGAATAAGAAAATTAGGTTAGTCAAATATGGATGAGCTAGATGCTGGTTCCCATGAGAATAATTCCACAGTACTTCCTGCTGGCAAGACTACTGAAGGGAAATTGTAATTAGTCATGAATCAAATAAACAGCAATTAAGAACAATGGGAATTTATTATCACTATTACTTGTAGACATTACTGAATTGCATAACATATTTAATAAATACATTGCATGGCACCATACAAGGCATTATAATTGCTAAGAGACATGGTTCCTGACTTCAGGCAGCTTTCAGTCAGTCTAATAATTCAATAAGGATATGGGGGCAAGAGGTACTAGACCACTGATTACATTGGAATAGGGAATTCCTGAATACGTGAACCCTGCCAATTCAGATTATGGAATTTATAGTGTTAAATAGTCTTATAGAGTTGACCCAAATATTGAAAAGCAAAGTAATTTGCCAAAGGTAACCCAATGAGTATGTCTCAGAAACAGACCCATGGCCCCAAGATCTGGATCTACCACACCAAATAGCCTCTCCCTTAGACACAATAAGTTGTTACTTTCTTTCTTTAACTATAGCATCTAAGTCTGAGCAGTAGGCAATTGTCTGAGGACCAGCTAGATAAGTATATAGAGAGGTTAATCACCAAGTTCAGCACAACAATTCTTAAAGACTATCTATTATGTTAAAAAGGAGTTGCAATCTACATATGTGGGAGAATTATGCTCACAGATATAATTACAAATGTATGTAGTACTGAACTACAAAGAAATGAAGGGTATTGAGCAAAGGAAGTTCATGCACATTAGTAATTTCACAGACAATTATAGGAGGTTTGGCAGGCACTTTTATTATCATGCAGAGTAAACTATTGTGAGAAATAGGAGGAGAGTTACTGAAAACAAGAAGGAAAGGATTTTGTGGGACAGAGGTACAAATTATAGTACATGACTATAATGACTATTACTGCATTCTAAGTGAACATATGTGTGTGTGTGTGTGTGTCTAGATGGATGAGATGGACAGACAGATAGATGGATGAGTGTGTGTATATATATATATACACACACACACACACACACACACACACAGAGGGGTGTGTGTGTGTGTGTGTGTGTGCTCTGCCCAAAAGAATATAAATTTTGATCACTGATAAATCACAAGAAATCTTGGGGTTTACAGGCTAGCTTTTAGTTTCTCTTCTCTAGTTATTTATTCGATAACTTTCAGAGGAAAAAAAAACTGGGAAAATTAGCATTTTTCCCCTATGTAGTTTCATTTATTATTTCTTGAAATACAGCCCTGGTAAGCCAGGTTTTGATACAAAAACAATACAGCTCATCAGGATTCAAATGGAGCTGCTTGTCTATGTCTTAAACTCATATAACTGACTCTTATTGATTGGTCAACAATAGGTCCCAGCCTAAGCCCCATTTGATCATTGTTTTAGTTTTGGAGGCTCAGAGTGAGTGTAAATAGCAATTGTTTATGCTTTAGCCAGAAACCCTGATGGTCTTCCCCTCCCAGATTTATTTTTTTAGTAGGTAAAAGAGGCTATTTTTGTGCCTCCTTTCTTTCTTTCTTTCTTTCTTTCTTTCTTTCTTTCTTTCTTTCTTTCTTTCTTTCTTTCTTTCTTTCTTTCTTTCTGGGGCAATGGGGGTTAAGTGACTTGCCCACGGTCACACAGCTAGTAAGTGTCAAGTGTCTGAGGCTGGATTTGAACTCAGGTACTCCTGAATCCAGGGCTGGTGCTTTATCCACTGCTTTATCCACCTAGCTGCCCCCTTTACCTCATTTCTTACCTACCCTTTATCCCTTATGGCTCTTACCTCAGGCAAACTGAAATCTGGGAATGACCTTAGCTTTAAAAGACCAAAGGTCTCCTATTACATCCAGGACCATCCCAGGTTGTCTTTATCTGTACCTTGTCACTGGGTCTAGATGGCTCTTAAGGAGAGAATTAAGTTGCTAACTTTGCACATCCCTGCCTCACGTAACTCCAATTTGCTTGCAAGTCAAGACATCACCTTCCTGATGTCATTGGTCATCGTTGAGAACAAAGGACAAAAGTACAACTATAGATATAGATAGATAGATAGATAGATAGATAGATAGATAGATAGATAGATAGATAGATAGATAGATAGATAGATAGATAGATATAGGTATAGGTATAGGTATAGGTATAGGTATAGGTATAGGTATAGGTATAGGTATAGGTATAGGTATAGGTATAGGTATAGGTATAGGTATAGGTATAGGTATAGGTATAGGTATAGGTATAGGTATAGGTATAGGTATAGGTATAGGTATAGGTATAGGTATAGGTATAGATATAGATATAGATATAGATATAGATATGCATGCATGCAAAATATATACATATATATGATTTTTAGGAACAGCTACACAAATTATGGAACATTAATATAATGAAATATTACTGAACTCTAAGTGATGATTGTGTGCGTATTGAATACAAGGAATGGGAAGACCTAAGTGAACAGATGCAAAGTGAAGTAAACCAAATGGTGAAAAAAAATAGACTACAACAATGTAAACAGAATAATAAAAATAAAAACTGTATACTTTGTAATTATAATGATCAATTTTAACCCCAAAGAAAATTGTAAGTATGGACTTCCTACCCTCTGTTCTTTACAGAGGAGAGCTACAATGGGAAAGCTACAATGTAACATAATGTATACTTTCAGACTTGATTGATTTGTTGATTAGTTTTGCTGAACTTTAAGGAAAAATCTTTCTTTTTGGTCTTTGTTATAAAGGATGGTTTTTCTGAGCAGGGAATAGGGGAGAGATATTGGGAATTGAAAGTAACATAAAACCCAAAGATATTAAAGTTTCAAAGAAGGGAAGGGAATAAACATTTTTATAGTGGCTACTATGTGTCAGGCACTATACTGAGCATTTACAAATATTATCTTATTTGATCTTTAGAGCAAGCCTGGGAAGTAGCTGCTGTGATACCATTTTACAGTTGAAGAAACTTAGGCGTACAGAGGTCAAGTGATTTGCCAAGGGTCTCACAGCTGGTAAGTGTTTGAAGCTGAATTTGAATTCATGTCTCCCTGATTCCAGGCCCATCACTCTATCCTTGTGCCACTTAGCTTCCTCTAGATCACAGGATTGTAGAATCTAAAAAGAATATTAGATAGTCTATTCTGGTCCTCTTATTTTTTTTTTTCATGAAGAAAATTGAAGTATTAACTCACGATCAGATTTTAATGTGTAATTTACTCAGGGTTATATTATAGTAAGTAGTTAAGCCAGGATCTGAATCCAGATTCCCTGACTTCAAATCCAGGGGGTGTTTTCATGGCTCCTTATTGCTTCCTGGTTATAGAGATAAGAAGGATGGGAGTGAATGATAGCAGAAGAGAGGGTGCAAGGATTTTAAGGAAATAGCATCCAGGTAACAACAAGAAGCAGAAATCACGGTGCCCAGCATGAGGCTCACTGCTTTGGTCTTCCTTATCTTAAAAGTTTTGTTTTCACAGTTTCCTTATGCTCCAATCCCTATGGCTTGTCTCTTTTCTATTTTTACAAATCCCCTAAGGTGCTGTCATGGGCACCACCATGGAGAATAATCACCATTTTAACAATATGATAACAGGCTGATGGGTAGATATTTTTAGATTTGATCTGTGATTTCACTGGCATCGGGAGCTCCTGGTGAAGAAAAGCCTTCCAGTAATGCAGCTCATACCTGCTCCACAACCTACATTACCTTAGATTGTTCTCTAAGACAATGGGAGGTGAAGGGGTTGCCCAGGGTAACACAGCAGAAATCGACGAGGTAGAATTTGAACCCAAACATTCTAGTCTCCAAGGCCAGCTTTCTATCTACTACTCCACCCTAGATTCCCTACCTTGCAGTACCAGTGAAATTATTATTGATTAATTGCATTGATAAATCACATCTATTTACTGCTATATTTATTTTCTATTTTTCTCCAAAATCCAGGTAGATGGTTTCTATAGCCTTCTACCCTACTCGAATGCTGGAATTACCAAGGAAGCTTTAGCATATATTCTACAGTTTATACTGGAGTCTAGTCACTAGTTTAAAATGATTGTGTATTCCTATTAAGTATTTAATGAAACATTCCCGGTGAAATCATGCCACTTGTCCCCTCCCCATACCCATTATCATAGATAATCATGAGATCCTACAGTTAGAGCTGGAAGAGATCATAAATACCAGCAATTCCAACTCCCTTATTTTACAAATGAGTAAACTGAGGGCCAGAGATATTAAATGACTCTCATGGGGCTACACAGTCAATAAATATTTAAGCTGCAATTTAAAACTAGGTCTTCTTGATTCCAAGTCCAGGGTTCTTCCCACTATACCACAATGCCTCTTAATGATCTAGTACTGTTTTCCAACCACTGCATATGTATCTATACCCACATGGGTATATATGCTAATATAATCTTTGATGTACTCTGGATTTTCTTGCTTTTCCCATTCAATTTCTGACGGGAAGGGGGTACAAGATAGGTGTGGAGATAAGAAAGGAGTATTGCAGGTATGAGGGAAGGGAGGGGAAAAGAGGAGCAAAGGGTGTTTTGTGAGTGGGCATATGTGTACACATATGAATAAAGGGGGTAGAGACAGGTAGACAGTGCCAAGGTCCTGGGTTACTCTCTATACTGTCTTCATATGTCCCAAACAAGTTCATACATTAATAGAATTTTGGGGTAAACAATACAATAACATCACCAAATCTTATAACAGGTAAGATGCATTTTTCATGCACTCAAAAAAAGACATTTCTTTGGCAAAAAATGTATGTATTTGGCAGGATAGCCTAGTCTTTATCATTTTGTGTCATTATTTTCTTTCCAATTCATCTTTTAGTTCAAGTGATCACTAGATGGTTTAGAGTATATAGGGTGGGGCCTGGAGGCAGGAAGACCCCAGTTCCAATTCTGCCTAAGAGGCTTACCAGCCATGTGACACTAAGTCACCTTCTCTCAGTTTACTCATTTGTAAATAGAAATAGGAATAGCAATCACCTCCCATAGTTGTCATGAGGATTAAAAAGAAAATGATTATTAATGCTGTGAACTCCATAAAGTACTGTATAAATGCTAGCTATTATCATTGTTATTCAAGTAAGATATCAGAAAATACTTTTCACCTGACTTTGTTCAATAGGAATATAAGAGGAAAGAGTTAGTTAGCTGTATCTCTAATTAAATAGGAGTGATGGAAGGCAAAGGGCTTTTTAAAAATTCAGTGCTAATAAACAGCTGATCCTATTCTTTCCCACCTCTCCATTATCTGCTATTCTTTTATTCCGTTTATAATTTACATATGCACTTTGTCATTTGTGTTCCATTATAACTCATGGATATTAATGTGAAATCTTTAAAGGTTGGGGGCATTTACAAGAAAATGTTCCCCGAATCTCATCAAGTAGGAGCACTTGGCATACCTCTGTGATAGGGAATAAAGTTGAGAGGGAAAAGAGGAAGTAAAAAGATGTATCTCAGGGAAGCAGTATGGCTCTGTAGTGAGAGCACTGGACCTGGAGTCAGAAGGCCAGAGTTCAGATCCATCTCTGGAACTCACTAGCTAAGTATGGACCTTGGATAAACCCCTGAACCTCTCTGCACCTGTGAGTCTTCATTGGGAAAATGAGACTTTTTAGCTCAATATCCTAGGATAGAATATACTGAAGAATGTCAGCTCTACGGGCGACTTTCTACCTGTAACAGAAAATTAGAGATACTTGACCCAGTTTGTTCTTTCTAATTGCAACATTGAAGAATAGTTGGACAATGAGAGGAGCTGTTGTGGTTTCTGAGATTTTCCCTACAACAGGTATCATCAGAAACACCTGGGTTTGAACCCTTCCTCCAAAATTTAAGACTATAAGCGTGTCACTTAAACTTAAGAGTTTCAAAGTTGCTTCATCTGTACTACTGTAGCTGTAGCTGTCCTACTAACTTCAGGATTGTTATGAGGTTCAGGTGAAACAATGGGTTTGTGGAAGCATATTCAATCTCCTTGACGGCTCAAATATTAAGAAATAAATATTTCTCCAACTCAAAATCTTTTCCAGACTTTCATGGAGAAAGATAACTTTATAGGAACTTAATCAAACTCCTGAGAAAACAATGCTCCCCACTAAAATAATTTCATTTTTTCTCTTAGGAAATTGTATAGAAGAAATTTAAGGTCCCAAAGAATGGATTAAAGGTTCTAATCAAACTTAGAACAAGAAATACTTCTTAGCTACTTAATATCATTGCCTCTGACATTCTCCTAAAGAGGTTAGGGTACTGACCAAAGGGAGCATGTCTTTTAATTACTTCAGTAACCAACTAGGAAGAGAGAATCCTTGAAACAATGGTCAAAGAGGGATTGGGGGAAAAAGAGGGATTGAGTGACTTTAGGAAACCGATTCTCCAGATTTTTAAGTAACTATTGTTGGGGATTGGTGAAGCAAATCATTAATTTTTATTTCAGCCTGAGTTATATACTATGTTTTATCAGATTGTGATATTTTCCTTGTTCGAGATTCATATTTTCAATATGTTACTTCATATGACTTGTGAGGTTAGAGACCGGTCGAAGGGCATGAGGAAACTACTAGTTTGGACATTTCTTTCTCAAGTAGACTGTGAAAGAATATATATTTTTTTATTTTAGTGAGGCAATTGGGGTTAAGTGACTTGCCCAGGGTCACACAGCTAGTAAGTATTAAGTGTCTGAGGCCGGATTTGAACTCAGGTACTCCTGACTCCAGGGCCAGTGCTCTATCCACTGTGCTACCCAGCTGCCCCCAAAAGAATATTTAAAAAAAAAACAAAACCTTTTTAATTTCTCTACTAATGATAAGGACTATTATTTCTCCAGCCTAAAACCTTCCCCCAAAGTTTTCCTTTAGGAAAGTGGGGGGAAACACAAAGGCTGAGGTCTTCCTTTGAAATGGAGTAAGAGTGAAAAACAAGCTTAACCCTTGTCTAGATGAGATCATCTTATTTCTATTCACCTAAAATGATTGGTGTTATGACCTTCAAAGTTAAGATATTGATCACAGAATCACAGAAAGGCACACTTAAAGGAAAGTGGCCTGGGAAGAAACTAAGAGATGACTATTAAACAAAATTATATCTTAGCATATTATGATTTTTACTTGTTCAAGATTCCTATAAATGGTATCTCAAATTATCTTGGGGCAGAAATTCATGTTGGAGTGCATGGGGAATTATGCTAATTTTGGGATCTCTCCAAATGGGAAATTGTTTGGATATATAGATACATACAGGCATGCAGACATACATACCATATATATGTGTGTGTGTGTGTGTGTGTGTGTGTGTGTGTACATTTACATATATATGTTCATATGCATATATAGATATATGTATGTGTATGTACACACATAAATATTCATTAAAATTATTTCTGGCAGACTTGAGCCTAAAGTCTCAAAGTATATAATTAGTATTTTATTTCTTTCATGGTAATGTTTGAATTTAGATTAATGATAAATTCATTTGATAATTTTCTGGGTGACTTCTGACTAAAATGCAGAATATAGTATTAACTTTTTTTTTCCCTTGACATATGTAAAGAGCTTTGAAAATCTTACAAGCCTATATAAATACAACCTAATTAGTTTTATTCAGATCATAAAGTTTGAGTTAGGAAATAACTTACAGGTGATATAATCCAACCTCCCTACCCTTAATTGTAGAGATGAGACAACAAAGGTCTAGTGAAGTTAAACAATTTGCCCAACTTGCATAGATAATAAGTGGCAGAGCCAAGGTTTAAACCATATCCTCTGGTTCCAATTGCAGTGCTCTTTCCATTAAGAAAGTAACACCCAATAGAAGTTGGAAGACCACCTTTCATGAATATTGTAGCAGGGCATCTTGTTCAGGTATGGATGGGGCTAATTGGGCCTGGAGTTTACTTGCCTCTTAGATTCTTTAGACATTAAGGAGGATGTATAGAATACAAAGAAAAATTTGGTCTTTAACTACTGAGTTCAGGATCTGATCATCTTAAAAGTGGAACTTGTACTGCCTTTTAAATTTGATTAGTATCCTGAGGGCCAACTAATGATCAAAAGATCTACTTAAATCCAGAAGAATACCATGTAATGGTATGTCATGGTTACAAAGGATCACAAGGGGGCACTGTGGTGTACTGTTGTTAGAGTCCTACCACATTCCCATTAGGTTTTCTTTTTTTCCCTCTTGGGTCCCCACCATGGTGTGCTGAAATGACATCTTCATTTCAGACAAGCAGAGCTTTCATATTAAAGGACGATCATATGTAGGTTCACTCATCCTTTATTTATTTAATGATATCTAACAATAGTGATCATACTCTATAAAACCTTACACTATAATATTAATAGTAACAATAGCTAACATTTATTAAGTTAAGCACTTACCTAACCTAATTGCTTCACAATTATTATGTCATTTCAACATCACAACAACCCTGCAAGGTAAGTCTATTATTATCCCCATTTTTTACAAAGGAGAAAATTGAAAGAGGTGTGAGGGGGCAAGAAAGAGGAACATTAGCTTATTTTTTCTTTTTTATTATTGTTTTTAAAAATTTCGCTGCCCAGGACACAAAATTAATATGAAGGAATAGTGTAGAGATTCTTTGTGAAAATTAGGCATGAAGCAGTCATGGAAACAAATGTATAATTCCTACTTCTGCCCCATACACCCTTAGAAGAGACCCACTCCCTTCTTACCTGCCTTCATCTGCTTCCTACTTTTATCCATCCCAATGGAAAAAGTCTTTTAGACTGAAGACTAAGCAGATGGCATTTAGGGTTATTACCTTTTTCATTGGAATGTTGGAGTTTTCTTGTTAAACCTTTGAAACTATTCAATACCAAAGAGATATTGAATTAAAATAATTCCTTCCTACTTGAATGCATATAGGAAAACTGCAGGAGAGAGGGCAATTTAAAAGGGAGGAAACCTAAATGATAAGGGCTTGTGTAGCCAGTTTGGATTTTGCTGGTCCAAGTTGGTTAGTGATTCAGTCATAACATTTTTGAAAGCTGAGAGGTTTGTGTTTTTTTTTTTTTTGAAAGAGATCTATTCCAGAAAAGATACTACCAGTAGACACGCCCATATTGATTGCCACAAGAAGTGAGTCAATGGATCGAGGTGGGTAGCCATTTTTTTCTTTCTTTTGAAAGGAGTACAGAAAAGGGGTGAGCTGCTAGGTAATCCTTGCTCACATTCAGGGAGGGTGGAGGGAATTCCCCAGATACTTGCAGACAGGGCCTCAGGCTCATGGGTGATAAGCAGCTCAACTTGCAGTGCTTTCTAGCACCAACTGGTGACTGTACCTCGTTACAGGAAAAACAATCTGTTTCTCTTTGCTATTCATTTTAAACTACTCTTTTCCCTTAATTGAACACTTTTCACATCATGTTCATCCTTTGTATAGGAACTTTAGCTCTTCTGATAGCTTCTTGTTCTCCATCACGAGGGATCTTGAGAGCACATTGCAATAAAGAGAAAGGAAAGAAAGGAAAAAAAGAACCTTCAGTGCGAGCAAGAAACATGGAAAACATTTAAACCCAGTGAAAGTTGATTATTACTGCCCTGAGAAAAACAAGAACAGGAGGTGAGCTTTTCTGATAAGAAGTTGAAAGCAAATTTTAAATGTCTGAACAGGTCGTATTCCAATGCTTATCAGCCTCTCTGGAGGGAGGCTAGCATCCCTGAGCACAAACCACCAGGAGTTAAAGAGAAGCAAGAGTCTGGGGGGAAGGGGGGATTTCAGATGAAAGGCTTCTTAGGACTGTTGCACAATATTTAGATGTTTCAGCAGCTTCACTTAGGACTTTAAATGTCTTCACTGAGCTTTAATTCTGTGTTCTGTCCTTGGTTTAAAAGAAATGCATTGTGAGAAATGGGAGGCAAGTTCTAGCCACATTGTTTGAATTTAAATGTTAATGGTATTCCTTGATGGAAAGAAGAGAATTTTTAGCATCGTTTTCTGAAACCCTCAAAAACATTGAAACTGAAAGGCATCTGGATGTGTATTTGTCTGTGTCTATGTGGGTCTTTGGATGACAGAACTGGCCCATCAGAAACAAATATCATCTATAAAGCCCTATCCTAAGCAATGCTTGAGACACAAAGGTGAAATAAGACACAGTCTCTGCCTTCCCCACCCCAAACCACCATGGAGGAGAAGGGAAAGGGAGAGACCCTCCATGGAGAAGAGACAAATACTAAGTAGTCCACCCCACCAGAGTTAGATAGCATGATGGAGCCAGGTCATGGAGGAGTTCACACCAGTAGTGGGGTAAAGATGGGATTGTGCCCTCTACATGATATAGTAGCTTCCTATTTCAGAAATTATTCTTGCTGAATGAATGCTAAGCTTAGCTGTTTCTCCCTGCTGTTAATACCCTCTACCTTTTGATGGTCTGGGACAAAACTTCAGTTGCCTTTACTGTGTTTACAGTTTTGAGTTACAACTTGGATAAAGAGAAAGTAAAGGAGTGAAGAAAGAATGTAGAGGCCAAGGAAAGGGCAAAGGAGCTACTGTGTTTAATATGGAGAGATCTTTCTGAAGATATTAAAAGATCAATATCTGAATGGAGGAGGGCAGTGAGGACAATGGTAAGATTTCACAGCATCTTCTTCTCTAACTATGTAAGTTTCCTCTCGAGTGCTAGCTCAAATTTATGAGATGCAAAAGAGCTTTTGGACAGCTGAGCATTATCCATTTTTAAAGAGTCTCAGGTTAACAGGTAAAAAGTGGTGATGTGCTGTGGAACAAAAGAAAAGTGATGCTGAACTCTGACTTGATTTCCCTATGCTTCACTTCACATCTTTATTCATCACTGCAGAAAGAACTAACAGCCCAACACAAAGCTGTTGTTCCCATGAGCATAGCACTGTAAGTATAAATGTGAAAAGGCATTAATAAAAGATTTTTGTCAGGTTAAAAAAGGCCCATTTTCCCACTTTTAAATATCAACACGTATTGTTAGATGGCTACAAGTCATGGATTATTATGATCTCTAAAATATTAAAGGTGAGGGTCATGCAAAAGGCAATAGAGATACATGTAAGAGGAGTGAGCAAGCTGTAATGCATTACACTTTTGTAGTGCCATAAAGCCAGTAATCAGAGTGATGGTGGACAGGAAAGCGGGTTCATGATAAAACAAGAGAAAGGAATCACTAAAGAACAAGCTGCTTACTCCTTTGGTACCCATTCAACCTTCAGAGATGATGAGGAAGATTACTTACACACTCAGGGACTCATGGTGGATTATTACAATCTACATCATTAGGTAGATTACTGACAAATAAGAATGTCATTTCTGTTTCTCTGAAAAGTGTTTTCCATTTATGTCTATGCCTCACTATACAGGCAGAATTCCATATAAATGGAAGTTCCCAGGGATTTAGGATAATAAAAATTGAATCTGGAAGAGATTGTTCCCCTTTCCCCACCCTCATCATTCCACAGAGGAAGAAACTAAGACTCAGAGAAAAATTATTTGTCAAAGGTCACAAGGATAAGTAACAGAACTAGAACTGAAATCTTCTCTTGCCACTTCACCATGTTTAAAGTATATTCTAATTTCAGATTCTCTCTTATTATTGTCCTTCAGCAGACAAGAAGTAGAGCAACTTAGGGATAAGAGTATTCAACTGCAAACTAGATGACCTATGTTCTAGTCTTTGCAATAGCCCAGATATATTATGTTGGGCAAGTGAACTAATATACTTGGGTCTTAGTTTAACTCATCTGGAATACAAGAGGGTTGGCACAGTCAGATAAAATGGCAGCAGAAGTGCTGAAGTTCAAAATGAAGACCAGCAAGGGAAACTAAGAACAAAAAAGATCTGTTTTGGTTTTGTAAGCTATATAAAAAGGATGGATGATAAAAGATAGACAACAGCATTTCTTGGAGTGGGTGCAGCAATGATAACTGACAAGAAAGAGAAGGCAGAGCTGCAACTCTGTTTTACTCTTGTTTTCTCTGTCAAAAACAATTAACATTGCACCAAAAAGGAAAAACAAAATGACTAACAAATGAGTAAGTTGGGAGCCAAGATGGCAGAGGAAAGGAAGTGAGGAAAGGCTCTCAAACTCATGACAAGATTTCTCCAAAAAACATGCAAATAATGCCATAGGAAAATTCCTGGAGCAGCAAAATCCAAAGAAGAATGTACTGAAATCATCTTCTAATGACGAATGGCTTGGAAGTCCAAAGGAGGGAGCTGCTGTGCTGAGACAGGAGTGGAGCCCAACCCTGCAGTCACCCTGACACAGATCCAGTCCCAGGAAGGCCTCACCAGAGAAAGAGACCCCCCCCCCCCAGAGCCTCTGAATCAGCTGCAGCACCAGTGTAGTCTATAAATAAGCTCACAGTCTGGTGAGAGGGTCGAGCCCTTGGCAGGGGGGAGATTACAGGGGTCTGTGCTGTTGCTGAGGCAGAACTTGGGTTTTTTCACCCTTGCTGGGAACCAGGAGGTAGGCTTGAGTAGCAGTAGCCCAGGTGGGAGAGGGGCACAGGCTCATTGGAGCTGACAACCACAACACACAATGGTGGTTGATTAGCAAGTTGGTCTGAGGTCATCTATGGACCAGTGAACAGGCCAGGCAAGTGAAGAACCTTCTCCTCTTTAAATCATACCACCTGGGACTTCTGAAGCCTGGGATAGTGCAGCCTGGAAACAGTGCCCCACTTTAAGGAGATAAAAGTCAAGTAAAAGAAAGGCAAGATGATCAGGCAGAGAAATGTGAAGACCATAGAAAGTTTCTTTAGTGACAACGAAGATCAAGGTGCACCCTCAGAGGAAGATGTCACTGTCAGGGCCCCTATATCTAAAGCTTCAAAAAAAATGTGAATTGGTCTCAGGCCATAGAGATGCTCAAAAAGGACTTTGAGGATAAAGTTAGAGAGGTGGAGGAAAAAAAAGGAAAGAGAAATGAGGGTGGTGCAGGAAAGACATGAGAAAAATGTCAACACCTTGAAAAGTCAAATTGGCCAAATGGAAAAAGAGGTACAAAAGAACTCTGATGAAAATAATTGCATAAGAATTGGGATTGAACAAATGGAAGCTAGTGACTTTGTGAGAAACCAAGACACAATAAAGTAAATCCAAATGAATAAAAAAAAAGAGGACAATGTGAAATATCTTCTGGAAAAAACTACTCACCTGGAAAATAGGTCTAGGAGAGATGATTTGAAAATTATGTGTCTACCTGAAAACCATGATCAAGGAAAGAGCTTAGACATCATCTTCCAAGAAATTGTTAGGGAAATTGTCCTGATATTCTAGAAGCAGAAGGTAAAATAGAAATTGAAAGAATCCACTGATCACCTCTAGAAAAAAAAAATGAGTAAGTTGACAATATGAAAGCATCTATTTACCCTTGATGAATTCAATTCACCTAATTCAGATTAACTACATGTTTTACCACTGAAAGAATTGGCATATGGAGCCCCGGTCAGTGATATTTGGAAGAAAAAACAATATGGGAAACAAGAGGTACCAGAAAAATGGAAAAATGCAAATATCCTGATTTTTCAAAAAATGAAAGATAATAAAGTGTGTGTACATATATATTTGTGCATGTGTAAATTCTAGAACCTCCAGAAAAAATTATAATAGATGATATTTGGTGAATACATAGAATGGGAAGCAGTGATTACAAAGAGTAGTATGGTTTCATCAAGATCAAGTCTTGCCCAACTTAGTCTCATTTTCTTTTCAGAATATTCCTTAAGGAATAGTTATGTAGTTTTTTTTCCCAGACTTTATCAAAGCTTTTAATTAAAGTATATTGTACTGTTCTTATAGAAAAGATGGATAGATATAGGTGGGAGCTCACAATACAGATAGGTTTGAGCTGTTTAGATAAATACAGAGGAAGAGCAGTTGATGATGGTACAATGTCAACGTGGCAAGGAGTGTCCAGCAGAGAAGTTCAACAATATCGCTTTAGGTATATGCTGTGCAACATTTTTATCAATGATTTGGATAAAGGATCAAAGTAACAGATAACATGAAGCTGAGAAAGAAAATGAACAAACTGGAAAATGGTGTCAGATTCAAAAGGATCTTGAAAAGCTAGAGCAGAGCATAGCCTACAGGCCATGTGAAGCCCACAGCATTCCTGAGTGTGGCCTGATGCAGATTAAAATATAATTAGAAAATATTTAACAAAATAAAGAAAAATACAATGAAATATAGGTTGTGTTAATATGTGGTTTACTAAGTCAATATACAAGCCACAGGGATCCATATCTATGGTTTAAAGTTCCCCATTTCTATTTGAATCTGACATGCTTTGAATATAATAAGATAAAATTCATTAGGAATAAATGTAAATTCTTGGTTATAATAGTTATTAAAATGTTTTTAAGTGGTTATAAAAATCAACTTTACAGGTGCAAAATAGGGGAGACATACTTTGAGAATCATTTGTCTAAAAGAGATCTGGGGGTTTTAGTGGACTTCAAGCTCAGAATGAATCTAAAGGAAAGCTAATTTACTCTTTGGGTTTATTTATTTATTTACTTGTTTGTTTGTTTGTTTGTTTGTTTAGTGAGGAAATTGGGGTAAAGTGACTTGCCCAGGGTCACACAGCTAATAAGTATGTGTTAAGTGTCTGAGGCCAGATATGAACTCAGGTACTCCTGACTCCAGGGCTGGTGCTCTATCCACTAAGCCACCTAGCTGCACTATTCTTTGGCTTTATTAAAGAATCATAACTCCCAGGAATAAAAATATGATAGTCACAGTATATACTGCCCTCTTCATTACTAATCAGAAGCATTGTGTTCAATTCTACGTGCCACAGATTTAAAAGAATATTGATTGGTCGGAAGAGGAGTACAACTAGTGCAGTGAAGGGTATTAAGTCCATAACATATGAAGAGCTATTGAAAGAATTCATTAAATGAATATTTAATGTAGAAAAGAAAAGACTCAGGAGGGAAATGATAGTGGCCTTCTAGTATTTGAACAGTTTTCATGTGAAATAGCAATTAGAGTACCCCAGAGGTTAGAACCAGGAGGAATGGGTGAAAGTTATTTAAAACAAAAAAAGGAAGAATGGGGCAGCTAGGTGGCACAGTGGATAAAGCACCAGCCCTGGATTCAAGAGGACCTGAGTTCAAATCTGACCTCAGAAACTTGACACTTACTAGCTGTGTGACCCTGGCAAAGTCACTTAACCCTCATTGCCCCACCAAAAAAAAAAAAGAGGAAAGGAAGGAAGGAAGCTTAATAATGCGGAAAACTTTGTAACAGATATCTAAAAGGAGAATGAGCTGCCTTGGGAAGTAACAGGTTCTCCTTTTATATGCTTTCACACAGAGCCAGGATGGCCCCTTTTCAGACAAGGGGGTACCTGCCATGCATAAATTCTAGATTAGGTGAGCTGGCTGCTGACATCCTTTCTATCTCTCAGGTTCTGTGATTCTACAACTGAAAGAAATCAAAATCCTAAGACCTTCACCATTTCTACCATTTGAGGATTCAAGGACTCTATCTTAATGTGTACAGTCTGTCAGTTAATAATGTGCCCTCAAGAAACTCCTCATTAAAAAGGGGCTCTAAAATGAAAAATATATATTGTTTTTTTATAATACAAATAATTCTATCTCCTAATACACCTGTATAGGCAGTATAGCTTAATAGCTGAGGTCTAGTTGTGGTGTCAGATATTGCTAGGTTCACATCATTACTCTTACACACACCAGCTTGGCGCAGTGTCCGAGTCACCTAAGCTCTCAGTGTCATGGGAGAATCCCCCTAAATTATGGGAGAGCTACCGATAAACATCAGTCTAGAGTTTCCATTCTGAGAGTTCATTATACAGATTAAATCATCTGAAAACATTGTGTTTTAGGAGTTTGGGATTTCCTTCAAAGAAACCCCCCTATAACCCTAAAGATTTTGCTTCACCATTGCTACAAGGGACAAGTGTAGGACTATGAAGAAATGGTACTTGGAAAATTATGCCCAAAATTGACATCTTCCCACATGCTAGAATTTGGGTTTTTTGAAGTTACCTCTTGTCAGGAAAGTGTTATTGCT
The DNA here is from genome assembly GCF_019393635.1 of Dromiciops gliroides. Taxonomy (NCBI): domain Eukaryota; kingdom Metazoa; phylum Chordata; class Mammalia; order Microbiotheria; family Microbiotheriidae; genus Dromiciops; species Dromiciops gliroides. The sequence goes on from NC_057861.1 coordinate 715,230,698, forward strand.
AAACAGATGGAATTGAAAATAGAATTGAAAATTCTGGTACCTGATGTTTCCTAGATGAGGAATTTTTAAAATCAGGTACAAATTCTCCAAAGCCACTGACAGGCAGAATACATTGGATTACTTTATGAGAGAAAAAGCACACATTGTAATGTTTCTGAGTGCCAGTTTCTTCAGTGAGCTCATATGAGTCCTATTTATTTCTGCTTATCACTGATCATTTATTACTTTCCAGCAGTGCATGTGTTACCATGAGGAGAGAGGGTGAGAAAAAGAAAGAGACAAAGGATTAAGAAGGGATTGTGTCTGTGGACTATGAGTTTTAAACACATAGATAGGAAAAAAGAGACAGGCAACAGACGAGTGAGATGCAGAACTCATAACAGGTGAGATGCCATTAATGACAATAATCACTGGCAAGCTGAGTTGGACAAAGTTTAACTAGTTCAAAAAAGAGTGATAGATAAAAAGAGCTGGCATAAGGTCTATTTAAACTAAGAAATAGATAGGCAGTAGATATAAGCTAAACATGAGTAATGCTTTGCACATTGTAGGTAATTGAAACATGTTTGCTGAAATTCTTAAGCAAGCAAAGTAACAACCTCCATTCTGATGTCATGTCTCCATTTTTTCATCCAATTCAACAAACAATGACTACATACCTACTATGTATAAGGAACTGGACACATAAAGGTTTTTTGCCATCATGGAAATCTGTTCATTGTAATCAGCCATATTTACTGTAACTCAATTATGTGCCAGATAAAGTATTTGCCCTTAAAAACTTAGGTCTAGTTGGGGAGACAAGGTTGTACCAAAGCAAGAACAATTAATGGCATAATTTATCATGTGGGAAGGAGTAACACAGAAACCATGTGTGAGACATGAAAGGTATGTGAGGAGAGGAGTGTCAACAGTATTGGAATATATAACCTTATGGATAGAATGATGCACTGAAAGTCAAGAAGACCAGCGTTCCAAACCACTAGCTATAAGACCATGGTTGGGCATCTAGCTGGAGCAGTGGATAAATCACAGGCCCTGGATGCAGGAGGACCTGAGTTCAAATCCAGTCTCAGACACTTGACACTTACTAGCTGTGTGACCCTGGGCAAGTCACTTAACCCCAATAGCCTCACAATAAATAATAAGATAACATAAGATAAGATATGATATGATATGGTGTGATATGATGTGATGTGATATGATATGATATGATCATGGTCAAGTCATTTACATATTAACCAATCTGAGCTTCACTTTCCACATCTATAAAATGAAAATTATAGTAACATCAGGTGGTACTTACTTCAGAGTGTTATTGTGATACTCAATGAGATAAAGTACTATAAAATTTCAAAAAATTATGGAAATGTCAGTTATATTTTTGGTACTGTTGTTAGGGTGAGTATGAACTGAGGCCAGCAGAGGAAGTGGGAATAATGGGAAACAGAAGCTATAGGATCCCATCCTGTTCAGCCACTAACCAGCTATTTGACCTTAAGCATTTCAAATAACCTTTCTGGGCCTCATATTATTCACATTAATAGTATTTTTATTCAAGACTATCCTTCATTTGGCAATTAGTTGTTACATGATTAGACCTCTAGAAATGTAGATTCCTTAGGGTCTAGTCCTAGAAAGAATCTAATTTTTAATACATTAAAACAAGAATATTTTTTACCAGATTTGTGATTTTGGGGGTGAGAAATGTTGATGAGTAAACCGTTAGTAATGGAGATCAGCACTTGATCTTCAATTTATTATCTTAGGGAAATCCCTAGAGAACTGAGAAGTTAAGTGATTTGCCCAGGGTCACCAGAGATAGACATCATAGTCAGATTTTGAACCTAATTCTTCCTGGCTGTTTTATTGTTGTTGTTGGTTTTGGTTTTGGTTTTTTGTTTGTTTGTTTTGTTTTTTACTTAATTTGCCATTTAAAAAAAATTTGTCTTATTTCTTAAGTTCAGAATAAAAAAAGAATAAACAATTACTTTCCATAGCAACAACAATAATTCCTATTTTTAAAACATTTTACAATTTATAAAGTTTCCTTATAACTCGATAACTTCATTAGGGCAAGCATTATAATCTCATTTTGCATATGAAGGAACTGATGTGAGTGAGCTCTTGAACTCACAACACGATCGTTCCAAAAAACATCCAAATGATGCCATAGGACAATTCCTGGAGCAGCAAGATCCACAGAAGAATGTGCTGAAATTATTTTCCAAGCAAAGACAGCTTGGAAGGTCTGAAGGAGGGAGGTGCTGTGCTGAGACAGGATTGGAGCCCAACCCCACAGTCACCCTGACACAGATCAAGTCCCAGGAAGGCCTCACCAGAGAAAGAGACCCCCCCCCCCAGAGCCTCTGAATCAGCTACAGTACCAGTGTCATCTGGAACTAAGGTCACAGTGTAGTGGGAGGGCTGAGCCCTTGGCAGGGGGAAGATTACAGGGGTCTATGCTGGTGCTGAGGCAGAACTTGGGTTTTTTACCCTTGCTGGGAACCCGAAGGTGGGCTTGAGTAGCAGTGGCCCAGGTGGGGGAGGGGCACAGGCTCATTGGAGCTGACAACCACAACACACAAAGGTGGTTGATTAGCAAGTTGGTTTGGGGTCCTCTATGGACCAGGGAACAGGGCAGGCAAGTGAAGAACCTGTTCCTCCTCAAATCATACCACCTGGAACCATCTTCAAGCTTAGGATAATGCAGCCTGGAAACAGTGCCCCACTTTAAGGAGATAAAAGCCAAGTAAAAGAAAGGAAAGATGAGCAGACAGAGAAAGGTGAGGACCATAAAAAGTTTCTTTAGTGACAAGGAAGTGCACCCTCAGAAGATGTCAATGTCAGGGCCCCTATATCTAAAGCTTCCAAGAAAAATATGAATTGGTCTCAGGCCACAAAGGTGCTCAAAAAGGACTTTGAAGATAAAGTTAGAGTGGTAGAGGAAAAATGGAAAGAGAAATGACGGTGATGCAGTAAAGACACACACAAAAAAAAAGTCAACAGTTTGACAGCAGTATTGTTTCATAAGCAATTGAGAATGACTTAACTACTCTCAGCAATACAATGATCCAAGACAATCCCAAGGGACTAATGAGGAAGCATACTATCCACTCCCATAGAAAGAACTGATAAAAAGAGCATTTGTGGATTGTACATACATAACCTATATCAAATTGGTTGCTGTCTTGTAGAGGGGGGAGGAAAGGGAGGGAGGGAGAAAATTTGGGAACTCTAAATTTTATGAAAATGAATGTTGAAAACTACCCTTACATGTAACTGGAAAAAAATAAAATAAATGTTTGTTGTGAAGAAAAAATAAAATATAATATAATTAAAAGTTTAAAAAGAAAGAAACTAAGGCTTCAAGGGGTAAATGACCAGGGACAACCTGGTAGTATTTCATAGAGTCAGAGCTCAAAAGCAGATTTCGTGGCTATAAATGCAGTGTTCTTTCCACTACAGCTACAGCTAAAAATGAAGAAGGGGGTAGGGGTGAAGGTGGAGGGACCACATTGCACACTATGAACAATGTAAGTTACTTTACTGGGTATCAAATCACAGATCATACCTCCACTTTGAACCTAGCCTCACTCATGTACAATGCTGCTAACTCTAAAATTATATTCTTCTTGATATCATCCATCTTATCTGTCTCTCACACTGTTTATTCACACACATGGCGCAATAAATAATAATACTTCACGTTGATGTTGTTCAAGAGTTCTTAATGGTTTTTCATGTCAGAGATGCCTTATATAGTCTGATAAAATCTCTGAAGCACTTCTCTGAGTATTTTAAATGCATAAAATAAAATATGTAGGATCATAAAAGAAATCAATTATTATTGAAATTATTCTGAAAATGTAAAATAAGTTCAGAGACCATGGTTAAAAAGCCCCTGATATATTTCTTTAAAGTTTACAAAGCGGGGTGGCCAGGTGGCACAGTGGATAAAATACTGGCCTTGGATTCAGGAGGACCTGAGTTCAAATCCAGCCTCAGACACTTGACACTTACTAGCTGTGTGACCCTGGGCAAGTCACTTAACCCTCAATGCCCTGAAAAAATAGAAAACAAAACAAAAACAAAAAAAAAAGTTTACAAAGCACTTTAAAGACATGATTTCACATAATACTCACAAAAACTGTGAATTAGATGCTATTTTTATCTGCATTTTCCAAAGTGTACACTGAGGCTCAGGGAGATTAAGAGATTTGCCCAGGATAACGAACTTGTTATTGTCAGATATGAGATTTGTATCTATATCTTCTAGTCTACAACATGCTATCCACTACAGTATGTTGCCTTCCTATATCATTCAGTAAGATCCTGTGCTAAAATTCTCCAAAGGCAATTTAACACTCTTCCCCATCTGCATCAAATAAATATTTTAGGACCACTATCAATGTGACCAGTGAACCTTAAAGCCCAATAAGTCTAATATGAAGGCCTTATGGTGGAGAAGAAAGCCAAAACACACAAATGATATGTTATTCTGCAGATGACGGAAAACAAAATAAGGAAAGCACCCTCCACCAACGTTTATGACAACCCATCTATGACTTAGCATGTAACTTATAGGGAGTTCACTGAGTCATATAAAAGTCAAGTGACTTACCCAAAATCACAATTACTGAGGCCAAAGGTCAGAAGTAGCATTGGAACCTGGGTTTCCTGTATTCCAATTCCATCACTCAATAGATTGTACCCTTACCCTCTTGACTGTATGACAAAAACATGTCTCAAACATGTCTTTTGAAAGAAGTCCTTGGAGGCAACAATAAAAGTCTCCTGGAAAAGAATTTTGGGAAGGGAGCATCTAAAATGTCAGACAGATAGATCGTGGCTGGCCATGCAGAGGTTTGTAATTTATTTAACATCAAAAATCTCAAAATCAATTTTATACTTTATTGCAAGTTAGCAGAGTTATCACAGCATAGGGGCACAGTATTGGAAAAGCTTCAGTCACTAAGTACTGTAATTTAGCTACGAAATACTGAACTAATAGCAGAGGAACAGCAAGAAGCAATGCAGACAAGGATATTAGAGTAATAAAGGCATGGGAAACCAAAGTGTTTGGGGGCCCTGCCTGAGAAGGCAGCCCAGGATGGCTGAGTTTAAGATGAAAGCAGCACACTTGTATCCACTTAATAGGAACAGGAGGAGAAAGTGCCCAATTATAATCACCAACAAGGGACTCACTGGAGAAGTACTAAATCAATATACATTGGTTAAATCAGAGATTCTGCCTGGAGACAAGAAGAGTTGAGTTCCAATCTGGCCTAAGACACATTGGGCAAATTACTTAACCTCTTTCTCTCTCACTTTCCTCAACTGTAAAATGGTGATAATTATAGTAGCTACCTCAGGGGGTTATTGTGAGAATTAAAGGAGATAATTTTCGTAAAGTGATGAGTAAAGCTTCTGACGCATTTTTGTTGTTTTTATTGAGTAATTTTAGTTATGTCCAATTCTCCATGACCCCATTTTGGGGTGTTCTCGGCAAAGAGTAGTTTGCCATTTCCTTCTTCAGCTCATTTTATAGTTGAAGGTTGAAGCAAACAGGGTTGTGACTTGCCCAAGGTCACACAACTAGTAAGTGTCTAAGGCTAGATTTGAACTCATAAAGATGAGTCTTCTTGACTTCAAGCCTAGTGATCTATCCACTTTGTCACTTAGCTGCCCCTCCTGACACATAGTAGGTATTTAATAAATGTTTGTCTCTTTACTTCCTTCTCGATCTAAGAGAACTCTAGAAACAGCTTCTCCTCTTATCTGAACTCCAGGATCTTGTGCTGATTAAATTATAACCCCAGAAACAGGGACTGAGGGACTCCCTCTGCAGATTATCTAGCTCATATTCCTGCCTTCAGTGGTGGAAGAATCATCAAACATTCAACATTGTCCATCTCATGGCTGCTTACCATTTTTTTTGTTCCTGTGATGAAACATTCCACAGTTCCTCTTAAAGAAACTCATTTCCATATTTGCTTGTGTTGATGTTTAATAAGTTCTTTATATACAATCAAAAAGCCTACAAGGTGCGGAAATATTTCCTCTTTACCACCCTCAGAAAGAACAAGCGACCTTCCCAGAAAAAGTTCCCTAGTCTTGAAGATTCACTAAAGCATTCTTCAGAGTTCTCATCTCCATATTAAACTATCTATAATAAAGACACATTTAAACAGTGCTTCAGGGTTTGTAAAGTGCTTACTTCAAAAGCACACTATGAAGTAGTTATGCAAGTATTATCATCCCCATTTTTAAAAACAAAGAAACTGAGATTCAGAAAAGCTAAAGCAGAAAATGGCCAAATTTCACAGTTGGAAGCAAACTTGGCGGTCTTCTAATCCAAGTCATACCTGAAAAAGAATCCCCTCCGTCACATTTGGAACAAGTGACCATTAGCCCTTTGCTTCAGGGTCAAGAGGGAACATACTATCTGTCAAGGTATTCTCCAGTGTGTATATTTCATTGTATATACCTTAAGATAGCTCTCATGACAGGAATATTTCCTTATACCAAATCTAAATTCACCTCTTCTCAAATGTCATTCATCATTCCTAATTCTGCCTTCTGGGGTTGAACGGGGTCTAATGCCTCTTCTACACAATATCCCTCAACTACGTGAATATGATTGTTTCCCACTCAAGTCTTCTCTAGAGGAAACAGTGCCAGTTTTTTTTTCAAGCTGCCCTCCTATGGCATGAATTAGACAACCTTCACCCCAGCTGCCCAAAATCACACAGCTAATAGCATAGGTCTGGAAGTCAAGAGTATCAACTCTTAACCAGTCTCAACTCTAGCACTTACTAGCTATGTGATCTTAAGTAATCCACATATCTTTTGTTTTGCCCACAATTCTAGGCATCAGGCCTATGCAAAGCATATCCCACAGTATGGAAAAACTAGGTAGATGTGATTGCTAAGCCACTGTCACTGATCACTAAAGAAGCGAAAAGAATAAGAGAGATGCAGTAGGGCTAGATAAATGGTGGCCCTACTGCCAAAGCAATGAAGTATACAACTATAGGCCAGACAACTTGACTGTGAAGCCTAGCAAATTTTTGTAATAGGTTATTAAAAGGATTACTAGTGAACACCTGGATAAGGAAGTGAACTGGCTTCATCAAGATCAGATCATGCCAAAAATAAACTGATTTTCCTTTTTTGTAGACAGGATTATTAGGCTGATAGATAAGAAGAATGTTATAGGTACAGTGGCTCTAGATTTTAGCAAAGCATTGGGCAATACAGTACCTCTTATGAGATTATTATTGAGAAAGGGCAGAGATATGAGCGAAGTAATACTACAGTTTAGAACTGATGGAAAGACTGGAGAGTCACCATTAACCATTTGATGTCATCTTAGATAGAGGCCTCTAGCAGAATTACACTGGAATTTTTTTCATGTTCTGTTATTAACATTAAATTAATTATTATTAGATACTAACATTAAATATTATATATTTAATTTTTGTTAAATCTTTTCCAATTACATTTTGATATTATCCCTACACATTTGATACCTCTGCATTATAGTATGTGAAATATTGCTCCAAAACACTAATAATAAGAGAAATACAGAATAAAACCTCTTAGAACTATTACCTCACATAAAAAAAATTGACAAAAATGTCAAAAAAAAGAGTCAATATTAAAGTGGCTGAAGAAAGCAGACATGTTCATCCATCACTTACAGAGCTCTTAATTAGACAGATTATTAGGAAAAATACTTTCAGATAAAAAGAAAAAAAGTGACTACAAGACCTTTATAGTTGCTGTTTTGTTTTGTTTTAGATTGGAGCATTTTTTATTGAATGAAATTGAAAATAAAAGATACAATAGCGGGACAGATAGGCGGCACAGTGGATAAAGCACCGACCCTGGATTCAGGAGGACCTGAGTTCAAATCCGGCCTCAGACACTTAGCACTTACTAGCTGTATGACCTTAAGCAAGTCACTTAAAGTTTACCTCATTGCCCCTCAAAAAAATAAATAAATAAATTTAAAGATACAATAGTCAAATTCCTAGGCAGCTCATGAAGGGTCTGAAATCTCTATATCCCAGCTATGGCAGCCCCTCAGGGTAAGGCAAGAGTTGGAAAAAGTTAACACCCCATTACTCAATCATCCTACTGCTGGCCATTTGCCTCAAGGTGTTACATGAATACATTTTACCATAAAGTATTATTGCACCTTTAGAAATAAAAAAGTATAAGGAATACAAAGAAACATGGGAAGACTTATATGAACTGGAGCAAAATGAGATTACCAAGGCCAAGAAAAAATATATACATAATAACTACAACAATGCAAAAAGGGAAAATCATAAAAAGAAATAACCTTTTCACATTATGATGTCCAAATTTGGCTTCAGAGAAAAGATAAGAAAATGTACTTTGTCACTTTATTTGGAGAGGTGAGGGACTATGGGTTTATGGATGTAAAATGCTGCCCATCCTCTTAAATATGGTCATTGGACTATTTGCGCAAACTGGGAGAAGTATGAAACTTATCTGAATGTTGTAGTGAAATATAAGTTCAATGTGAATAAACAGTAACATGGTATCTTGGGGGTGGGGCAGCTAGATGGCACAGTGGTTAAAGCACCAGCCCTGAATTCAGGAGTACCTGAGTTCAAATCCGGCCTCAGACACTTGACACTTACTAGCTGTGTGACCCTGGGCAAGTCACTTAACCCCCATTGCCTGCAAAAAACAAAAACAAAAAAAACAAAACAACAACAACAACAAAAAAACCACAACATGGTATCCTAGGTCATTTTTAATGTCCAGAATGAAGGAGGAGATAATCCCACTGCACCCTACCTTTATCAGACCACACAGATAATATTGTAGCTAGTTCTGAGTGCCACATTGTAAGAATGATAGTCCTTTGCTGGAGTTTTCCCAGAAGATGGTAACTAAGATGGTAACCAAGAAGATGGTAAAGTTCCCAAAGTCAAGATATGCAAATAATTGGCTGCAGTTCCAATATTTAGCCTGCGGAAGAGAAGACATAGTGAGCTTGACAGCTGTCTTTTATAATTTCAAAGGCTGCTGTGTCATTAAATCATGGAGGAGAGGCAGATTTAGATTTCATGTTCAAAGTAGGTAGAGACATTGAAGGTATAAAACACAACCTTCAGAAGTAATAGGTCTCTCCTTAACTAGGGGTATAAGAAATGGGCTTGCTGGAATTTAATTCCTTTCATATGAGGGTTTTTTTCCTATGAAAAGGCAAATCCTTTCCTCCCCCATTATCAGTTATTTATATGCACTGTCAATGATTTTCATTTTGAAGTATTATTGAGCAGGAGGGCAATGGTTTCCTGACAATGGGAAGCATGGCGTAGCATCCAAGTGGGGAAAAATAGAAACAAGAAGTCTGAGCATACAGAAGACGTTTGCCCCTTCAAATTTTGCCAACGGCTACCTATGAGCAGCCTGTTCCAGTTACCATAGAGCAGATATTCTATTCCAATGAGAAATGCTGCCTAGTGTATGTCTGGCATGTCAAGATCATGTTTCTAGGGAACCTAGTTCTCTGCAAGATTTCAAGGGTAGCTTACAAGCCCTAGGCACCAATGGAAAATAGAAATGATTCCCAGAAGCAGGAACAAAGAAGGAACAGTTCTCTTCAAGTCAATCAGTGAACCATCTTCAGGATGTTCAAAAGCTATTCTTGATATCTTGACACATTTGGAAGCCATTTGCTTTAAGCTTTCTGGCAGGTTCTCCATCTTGCATAAGTGATTAAAAAAAAGATAACAGTATCTCTGGATATCAGTATTCTTTCACAAAAGGGAAGTTTAATAAGAGCATGAATTATGATTGATAGAATATTGTAACATTACTGTTATTACTGTTATTTTATTCTAATTCTCATCTTATATTTGATATAATTCTGATAGAAATTGTCCTGGGATGAGTAACGATCTCACTCTCTGGTTCCTTCATGACTAATGTTCAGTGGAATAAAATGATTGCTGCCTATAATTAGATAAAAAGAAGTAGATGTAAGATCACAATCAAAAAACAAACAAACCTTGAAACCCTCTTTGGGACAATCCCATAAGTATAGAGTATAATGGGATTCTTATGAATTTTTTCCTGCCACCACAATTTTTTGTTGTTTCTCCCTCTAACATGATAGATTATGAAACTGTTCTCTTCCATTTAATTCAGGGTTTATGGTTATTCACTATGGTAACTTTTATCAAAATATATTAATTTTCTATTGGTCAATGTTTTTGTTGTTATCTATATGATTGTCATCTTTATAGATGAAGTTCACATAGAAATAGTGGACAAATAATTTCCCTTCTACTCATTGTTTTAATGTAACAAGAGACTTTCTATGGTTTCTTGAAAAACTCTCTCCTAGAACAGTTCCAATAGCGGCCAAGATGACATTAAAATGTTATCTACTCATATGAACTGGTAGGAGCCTCAGAGGTCACCTAAGCCCTTGACTTTACAGATAAGGAAATTAGGGCCAAAGAGGTTAAATAACTATACTTAAAGTTGAAGACATAAAAGTAGCTGGTGTAGGATTTGAACACAGGACCTCTAACTCTAAAACCAGTGTTCTTTGCACAACATCACGTTGCCTCTATATAGCAGGCTTTAAAATTATGTATACAAAGAGAAGTAGCCACCAAATTGATACCATCTTATCTCAATTCCAAGCTTGCAACAAGTGCATATACTCTTCTTTGCATTCTTTCCACTACTCACAAACTATTATTTTGGACTCTTGGAATATCTTGTGACTCTTTCAGTTAATTAAGTTTCCAAATGGGGGTCCAGAGTCAGTGGGTCTCCCTTGCTCAAAGGTTTTTTCCCCTCTCCTCTTCCCAGTAGTGAAAATGTGTGTTTTTAAGAAAGCAGCTTAGGTGCATGAGATATAGATACAAAAAAGCAAAGAATCTACATAAGCAGAAAGTAACAGGAGAGAGAAAAGTCAAGTAATGACAGCTGAGAATTGAATTCCCTAAGAAACTACCCAGTTAAGCCAAGATTTGTGCTACAATATTGTCATCATCATCAATAGCCATTTTCTTCAACCAAAGGACTATTGACAGCAGTTGCCTGAGGGGTTTGCCAAGGTACATATTGACTCTTCTAACTGGCCCCCAAAGTAAAGGCCTACTTTCTTCCATGACTGATAGAGAATTGTTGAGGTGGGAAAATGTTTATTGATGTAACAAACATCTGCAAATGTTAGGAGGCTTAGGATTCTCCCAAATGAGATTTTTATCTATTTAAATTATAGGGTGTTTTGGGGAGAAAGGACATGCAAAGTTGGGATAAGCCCACTGCCTCTGTAAACTCTCTCAGGAGACACACACAGACATGCACACACACAAATCATGCTTGGCAGTACATAAAGTCCTTTCTTGGATAAAATACAGGAAAATAGAAAAGGATACCATTTAAATTCAGAGAGTCATTGGAGTGGGATCACTTAGTACAATTAACATTTAATTAGCAAAAAGTGCTATCTTCTCTGTGAAAGAAATGTTCCCTCTTCCCTGCCCCTTAAGAAATGCATTCAAATAGCTATTCCATGTGTAGCAGACTGATGTTGGTTTCCAGTGTCCAATAACCTATCCTCTTTGGAACATGTGCCCTTGTGACATCCTTTAGAAGCCTAACTTGAGCCAAATACTCACAAACCCCAGGCCAGACTTCCTTTATCTTTATAAACAATGGTTGGTTGAGTAAAGGATACAAAGAGCAGGAAGACCAAGAACAAGATGCAGTTCCATGGTAATCAAAACCCACTACTATTTTTAAGACTCCAGTGGGGCATGAACTCAAGAAATTTGTATTTATAAGAATAACAATACCAAAACACATTAAAGGTCTCTCTGTAATTTCTGGTCACAAGTATTTTCTGCTTTGTAGAAGATAAAAAATACTGTCCCTCCAGAGTACCCCTTCCTTTGGGAGACTTGAAGTCACTTGGTTCAGGCCTGTCCTGAAACATTTTGATCTGAGCCTTGTTGCCATGCTGAAAAGCTGCCGTCATCAATGCTCATTAACTTGCTGGTGCAACCAATAATCCCATTTACAAATCAAATAAAATCCAATGCTGGGAGAGTGAAGAAAAACTACACAGTAAGAATAGAACAATATAGTAAATATTGTATGGTTTATGATGGAAAAAAGGAGATGGTTTTCAATCTAGGCTTTTCTTAGCATGGTGGAGTGGAATGGTTCATGGATTTGTAATCAGAAGAACTGGGTTCAAATTTTGACTCAGCTTCTTAACCAAAGTTTGACCTTAGAGATCTCACTTTATCTCCATAAGTCTAATTTTCCTCAGCTATAAAATGAAAGGGTTTAGATTAAATTAGAAATACAACATAAATGTATCTAGAGTCAGGGGAGTTAAAATTCTTCCTCTGACACTTACTACCTGGGTGACCTTGGGCAAATCACTTAACATCCTGGTCCGTACTTTCCTCATCTGTAACATAAAGGGATTAGACAAGATGGCATCTGGGGTCTGTTACAAATCCAATTCTATGATCCTATGAAGTCTAAATCCCTCTCAGTTTAGGCTCTTTCCTGGAGTGCTCCAACCCCAAAGCCATTCAGAATCTTATCATCATTTGAGAAATCTAAATCTCACCTCATCTTCTAGGTTATCAATGGCTAACATTGCTCAAATGAACTATTCTAGCCACTCTTAGAGGTATTTAATTTGGCACTTACCAGATATTGCTACATATCCTTATATGTCTCCCCATATAGACCAAGTGCTTGGAAAATCATGTCTTAGATTTCTTTGTATCACAAAAAGGGTTGTTTAAAAATGTCTCTTTATGGGGTGCTGCCAGGTGGCACAGTGGATAAAGCACCGCCTTTGGATTCAGGAGGGCCTGAGTTCAAATCAAGCCTCAGACACTTAATACTTACTAGCTGTGTGATCCTGGGCAAGTCACTTAACCCTCACTGCCCTGCAAAAAATAAAAGTCTCTTTACTAATTCATTCAAATTTCCCTTTTGCTATTTCAAATTCCTCAATGGAAGGAAATTGAATCTTCTCTTCACTATAAAATCTCAGCAGCTGTGAGGACAGGGCTGGATATACATGAAGCGCTAAATAAATACTGATTGCTTGAAGCCCTCACAATTCCAAAATTGGAATTTTGCCTTTGGATACCTTCCATATTGGTTTATCAGACCATTAGTGCAGACCAACATAGATCTCATTTCTAGGTTCTGTACTCTTTGACCAACACTCCTTCCCAGGAAAACTCTCCTGAAGTTTCCTTATTCTCTTCCTCTTAGACTGATCTTTCTTTGAAACTCACCCCTCAAACACACTCCTTGACATCTTCATTGTGCTGTGCTCCTGAGTCTAGCTCAATCTCTAAACTGGTGTTACAAGCCATGTGTATGTAGCCTGGACCCATATACATTTCAGTATACCCCTATCATCTACATTAGATATTGCTGTATGTCTGTCACCCCCTCTCATTCCTCCTTTTCTCTCACACTCCAAGTCTTAGGATAATAATAAATCCACTGTAGCAAACATTATTGCCAGATCTAATGGTCTTTCCTCAATCCTCATTCTTCAGCATTTGAGTTTATTTATCTTCTTCTCCTGGATATTCTCTTGTTTCAAGGTTTCCATTTCACTATTCTCTCTCAGTTCTCTTTTTCTGATTTTTCATTCACACACTGTCCTGGGATCTTTTCTACTTATATACTATCTTCTTGGTGATATCATTAACTCCCTGAGTTCAAATACCATCCCTATGCAGATAATTCTTAGATAATATGTATCTACCCTTAGTCTTTCCCAAAAGATTCATTCCCACATTGCTATCTTCCTTGGCCCAATTTCTACATCCCTCTTCTCATCTACCCCATTTTTGAAGGACATACTTATGTTCAATTCATAGCATCATGAGAATTAGAGCTAGAGAGCCCCATAGAAACAATTAGTCCAATTTCCTCATATAATAACTAAGGAAATCAAGGTCCAAAGAAGTAAGTGACTTGCCTGTAGTGTGATGAGTAGTAACAGAGGCAGAATTTGAACACTAGTCTTATGAATCTAGATTCAATGATCTTTCCACCATAATCATGCTGTCTCTTCAATTCAATTCAACCTAAGCTAATCCATTATTAAGCACCTACATAGCACAATATGAGGAATTTTAAGACTAAAAACTCACATAGTCCCTATCCTCCAGGAATAGGGGAGAGGCTGCACGATGAGAGGGCTAAAATTGAAATCGGGAAGATCAAACTTTGGGTCTTGCCTCAGTCACTTAGTAGCCATATATTTCTAGAAAAAGAAGTTAGCCTCCCAGCCTCAGTTTCCTTTTATGTAAAATGGGAGGTGAGGGGTTAGCACCTATTTCACATGGTTATTATGCAGAGCAAATCCAGTAACATATGTCAAGCTATACACAATTTCTAAATGCAATAGAAGCTATATCATCATCAACAACAACAATGCTGTTGTTAGTATTATCGGGAAGGATGAAATAAATAAATAAATTACTAACATAAAGATCCCCTTTAGCTCTAGAAATTACTGGGTCTTATGATTAATTCCTTCTATCTCAAGTAATACTTTTATGAAGGTCAAAGGTTTTGGTTTTTGCTTGTTTTCATTTAGCAGTGAAGGGTGTATTCTAAACATAAAAATGCAACAGATTTTTGATGCTACAAAGGAGTCAGAAGAGAAAACACATAGTAGGTCAGGGAATATTTCTATTTTCATATGTCAATCTATAACGCCTAGCTCATGGCCATAGTTGGTACTTCTTAAATTCATGGTGAATTACTTGAAATAGAGGGAATTAGCCAGAAAACCCAGCAATTTCTAGAGCCAAAGGGGCTCTTTTAGATTATCCAATCCAATCACATCATTTTGCAAGTGTTGAAGCTGAGGACAAGATTGGTGAATTGACTTGTCTAAGGTAACACTACAATCTAGAACACAACCCAGGTTAACCCAAATGCGAGGCCAGTGTTTTCTCCCCCAACACCATTATATTTTTTCCATTCCTCTTTTAGGACAATAATGTTCTCTTGCAGAGAACTCATTTATATTTTCACTTTTTCCCAAAGTAGGCAAATTTTACCAATGAAAATATCTAATACAGTTCCATTGACAGATTACTTTGGTTGCTATGATCTGTTGAAATATCAGCTCAAGCTCCATTATGGTGTCAATCTTGATTACTTTGATTTTTTTTTATAGCTAGCTGAAAACTCTTACATAAAAATATGAACTATTGCATTAGGTAAGATATCAGTAGGAATAAATTATTTACTGTTAAATTGTATTTTTTGCAGGGCAATGATGGTTAAGTGACTTGCCCAGGGTCATACAGCTAGTAAGTGTCAAGTGTCTGAGGCCAGATTTGAACTCAGGTCCTCCTAAATCCTTGGCCGGTGCTTTATCTACTCTGCCACCTAGCTGGCCCACAGTGTATCTTTTTTAATGAACTAAATAATGATTTATTAAGTGTCTTCTACACGTGGAGTACTGTATTAAGCACTATAGATATGAAGATGATATGAAGCAAAAAACTATTCTACTGAGGTAATGTGATAGTATAGCATTGTGGTATAAAGGAAAGTGAACATTGAATTTTTGGCAAAAAGACTCAGGTTAAAATTCTATATCTACCATTTACCAGCTCACTGGCCTTGGGCTGATTCAAAAAACTTCTCTGAGCTTCAGTTTGTTCACCTATATAATGAGGCCATTAGACTACATGATAGCTAAGGTGACAAATCTTTAATTCTATGATCTTCTATAAACAGATAAGTAAAATTACTAAGTAAATATACAATAATTTTCTGCTTGGAATGGGATCAGGAAAACCCTTATTTAGAAGATGGAACCTAAGTTGAACATTAAGAGACTCCGGGGAGGCAGCTAGGTGGCACAGTGGATAGAGCACTGGCCCTGGAGTCAAGAGTACCTGAGTTCAAATCCAGCCTCAGACACTTAACACTTACTAGCTGTGTGACCCTGGGCAAGACACTTAACCCCAATTGCCTCACTAAAATTTTAAAAAAAGAGAGAGAGAGAGAGAGACTCTGGGACTCCAAGAGGTGGATATTATGAAGGAATATATTCCAAACATGAAGATCTGGAATGGGGAGGACGCTAGACAAAGCTACATGGATGAGAGACGGAATTTCACTTGAAATAAACAAAGAAATTGGATGATGTCTGGTAAATGGAATGAAAGAAGAATCTGAAAAGCCTTTAAAACTAAAGAAGTGTAAGTGTTAAAATTAGCCTCAGGCTCCCTGAATGGATCCCCTGTCCCCTTCCATTTCAGCTGCAGGGGCCTCTGAGCTGGGCTAAGCAGCACAGATGAAAACCCTGGGTCCCAGGTGTGGAGCAGCATGGCTTGTGAGGAGGCCCCCACACAGCGGGGAGGTGCACAGGAGGCCTGAGGGATGCTGGAGCTTCCTTTGCCCAGTCCCCAGCTCCTGGAGTGCCAGGCACTGGGCTCTAAGGCGGCCCTAGGGTGGCTAACCAATTAGCTTTATGTGTGGGGGCTTGGCCCTGGGGCCCCCAAGGAGAGATGCCTTTTATATACCATGGTAGTTAGACAGTCATGGAGGATGCTAGAAGAAGGGGGCTTTAAGTTAGAAGGAAGGGAGGTCACTTCAGAGTGAGAAGTTAGAAGGAGAGGATTCATGACAGTGAAAAAGAGGATGATACAGAGATACTGCTGGGGGCAGAGACACTGAGAGGTTGGTCGGGGGTTGCAAGGGCAGGCAGCAGCAGCAGCAGTGGCAGTGGCAGCCAACATATCCTCAGGCGAGAAAAGTGCAGGCCACAGGAGAGAAAGTTAAAAGAGAAAGTAGAAAGTCTGTTTTGGCCAAGGTTTCAGGTCATATACTTTGCATTTCTTTACTCTTATCTCTTACATTTATTCTCATAAATAAACCCTTGTGCTTTAATTTTAAAAAAGAGGCATTTGCTTATTAATTTGGGAGAAGCAGTGTGGGCATTAATAAACAACCCATTCTAAATTAAAACAGTTAGATAGCCAGTTGGGAGTTCACAGATATTAAGCACCAATTAATAATACAATTTTTACATTGAATGGCAACCATGTGAGGATTTATGTGCCAGTTATGATTTTTCAGATAGATTTAATTTTACAAATTAGTTAGCAGTTAGTTCCACTAATTTTCTTTTTTTTTACACAGAAGATGGGGGGTCAGCTAGGTGGTATAGTGTATAAAAGCACCGACCCTGGATTCAGGAGGACCTGAGTTAAAATCCAGCCTCAGACACTTGAAACTTACTAGCTGTGTGACCCTGGGCAAATCACTTAACCCTCATTGCCCTGGAAAAATAAATAAATAAATGAATGAATAAGAGAAATAAATAAATAAATAAGAGAAATAAAAATAAAAATAAAAATAAAGAAGACAAGACGAAACCTTGAATTTCCTCCACATCTCTGGAAATAAAATGATAAGACTCTAGAAAGAGGCATGTTAATTGTACTTTTCTTCCTTCCTGAACCAAAAGTCATGAGGAATATATATTTACTTTCTTCCTCTTGGTATTTTTTTTCTTCTAGTTGGATAACCAGGAGTCTGATTATAATTTCTTCCCATTTCTTCTTGAACTTCCTTCTTGGCCCCATTGACATGAGCAGCCTAAGATCCTCATTTGTCTCTCTTTCCCTTGCTAGGCAAGTGACCTGACCATATACTGATTTCTCTCCTTACCCTTTCAATGACCCTGATCTTTATGTTCCTTTTTGAGGTTTGGAGAAGGTAGCCTGTATGACCTCATGTCAGTTAAGGGCACAACACTCTAGGAGATGTGGTTTTTAATCTACCGCTATCCTACTTGTGGGAATCATTGTGCATATGTGTCTTTAAAATTATTGTTCAAATAAAATTCTTGTTTTATATTAGTAGTAAGTCACTTTTATGTATTTGCATGATACAAATCCAGGCAATTGTAGCCGTGTACAATTGAGCAGACTAAAGACAGTGTGGTATGGTGGAAAGTGCATTGGAAAATAAACAACTTTAAAAAATACTATATTTCTATAGAGGAAACACTTTGGAGCAAGAATCTGAGGGAAACATTTTCTTCTAAATTATTCATAGAACTGCAGAGTTGGAAGGAGCCTGGGAGGTCATTACATCCAGCCCTTGCCCAAAGCATGAATCTAACTTCTAGCACTTCTTTTAATCTCCTGTACTCACTGAGACTGCTTCTAACACCTTAATCAGCAAACTTCTTAGAGGAGTGCTGCCAAAAAGATTCTGAACTCCCCCTCCCTCCTCCCTCTCAAATTTCTGTCTCTTCTATTGCCTGTTTGTTCCACCACCTTCATTATTCCTAGTCACAGGATTGCAAAATCGGATCCTATTTCCCCCAGTGAGGGAGATCACCCACACTGATGAAAAATGGATTTCTTGAAATACAAGTGGGGATATTTTTTGATGAAGAACTGTGAATGATTTAACTATTCTCAGCAATACAATGATCCAAAACAATCCCAAAGGACTAATGATGAAGCATACTAGTCACCTCCGAAGAAAGAACTGATATTGATTAGACACAGACTGAAGCATGCTATTTTTCACTTTTTTTCTTTTTTTTCATTTCTTCAACTTTTCTTATACAAAATGTCTAATATGGTCATGTTTTACATAATTGCACATGTATAATCTATATCTGATTGCTTACTGCCTTAGGGGGAAAGGGGGAGGGGATAGAGGAGGTGAAATAGCATTTGGAACTCAAAACTTTAAATAAAAATGTTTATTAAAAAATGTAAGTGAGAGAAAATGAATCACAGAGAGAAGTGACACACAGATGATAAGTGGAAGAGCTGTGACTCATACTCAGGTCACCTGACTTCAAATCCATTATTATCTCTCTTATATCCATGCTTTCTCCATCTATGTTACCTCAAGTGTGCAGCACAGAGTTGAACACAGGTTTCAGAGTAAAGATTAACACATCAGACTCAATAAGTCCAAAACAGAAGTCTTCATCTTCTCTGAAAACCTATCTTGTTTCCAAACTTCCATTTCTGTTGAGGGTACTACCACCCTCCTATTCACCCAGATACATCAGTTCAGAATTATCCTAAATTCTTTCCTCTCCCTGGTCTGCTATATCAATAAGTTGCCAAGTCTACTTGATTTTCTCTCCTTATTTCATACATCTGTCCCCATATTTTCACTCACATGGCCAAGACTCAAGGCATTTATCACCTCTCACCTAGACTACTATAATAGCCAGCTAAATAATACCCCTGCTTCTGATTGTTCCCCTCTCTAATCCACTATCCATACATCTAACATATAATTGCCCTAAAAAGAGGTCTGCCCATGGAATTTCACTGATGAAAGAACTATAGTGACTCTCTGCTTTTAGCAGAATGAAAAAAAGTATGAAGAAGCATATATTAACCACTTGCTATGTGCAAAGCAGGAGAAATACAAAAAGAAAGGTGAGACAGTCCTTACTCTCAATGAGCACAGGTTCCAACAAGGGAAAAAACATAGGTTTTAGATGCAAGTCTAAGGAAAGACCCAGAGATTTCTAGAATGCAATGACTTGGCAGATGATACTGTACTCTCATTAGTGTCATGGGATAACCTATGACCCCCTAGCCACAAGCTAGACCTCCACAAAAATGTTTCTACAATATACTTTTCCAAACAAATATTTTCCCTTCACCAACTCTATCTTGCAGCCAAACTACTGATAGACTACAGTTATCCCTTCCACATGACAAAAGTTAGGGGCATTGGCAACCCCATGATCTGGAAAATCTGTGTAAAAATATTTGACCTTCCCTTTGTACCAGAGAAAAAGTCTGAAATATTACAATATTCAAAGATAAAGTATGTTGATATTATAAAATAATATACACATATTTTATGCATTTCTGAGTTTCTAAGCATTTTCTATGTGGTCTACTGTCATTCACAAGTTGTCTAGCTTCCACAAAACTCCCCCAAGATCCCTATTTAATTTCTCAACATACTGAAACCATGAGAAAAGTTGTGGTGTGGAAGGAATAACTGTATTTCTCAAGCCTGGAAATCCAACTTCTACCTTCATGCATCATCACAACCATTATCTTCCAGGAAGGTATTCCTTTGCTTATTTTACTTCTAAGCTTAGGAGAGATACGGAATCCTTTAGAAAGCCTTTCTGATACTCCCCAGTTGTTAGTGCTTTCTCTCTCCTCAAATTAGTTTGTTCATGATATTGCTCCTTATAATGTAAGCTTCTAGAAAGCAAGGATTTTTTTTTATATCCACAGTGCTTCAGAATAAGTCTACAATCCATCAACAAGTACTTGTTAAGATCCTACTATGTGCTTGGCACTGGATGATTGGAGAGTGGATGCATATGTAAGAGTACAGATGTATTGAGTCCACCAATCATCCTACTTCACTTAAAGCAACTGACAAGATATTGTACTCTGACACAGTCTTCTGTGTCATGTGCATGGGCTACCCATGAATGGATGAATGCAAATAAATTCCCAGATATTTAACTGGTGAGTTTTTAATAGTAATCTACGTATGCATAGAAAATAATTCCATCCAGCTCTGGACAAGGGTCACCCTGCACACATATGTCTCTACCAACTACCTTGCTTTCCTGTCATGATCTTTTAAATGTCCTAGAGAAGCAATAAACAAAATGACAAGCTGCAAAAGGAAGCATCAAATAGACAAACAGACAAATCCTCCCTTCATCTGATTTGGTATGCCATATGCTATGGAATTTACCAGCATGACTCAGTAACACAGGGCCTTATTGTTAGCCTTAGAGAGAAAAAGGTGATATTCCTCAGGATAAAAATGGCTACATCACTCTTCTCTCCTTAGTGGAAGCAAGTGTTCCAAGATCCCCTTGCAATGGATAACCTTATTCCCCCCCATAAAGAGAGTCATTGGCTAATTATAATCATTTATCAACCAACAATTTATACACCTACCCCTTTATCATCAGTTGTATTTACGTGGGTAAAGTTGCATGGATAGGCCAAGGAAGTAATCAGAGTTTCAAATAGGTCCCTAACTTCATACAGCTTTCTACTTCTTTGATTTGGCTAGGTGACACTTTCGATCATGTTGCATGGTGCTGTGGAAATGCTGGTTGGATCTGGAGATCAATGAAATAATTCCTAATTAATCTACAAACATTAACTACCTACCATGTGACAAGCACTATGTTACATGGTAGAAATACAAAGACAGAAATGAAATATTTCTTGCCTTCAGGAAACTTACAGACAGAGGACCTGGATTCAAATCATGGCTACACCACTTACTACCTATGGGACCTTGGGCCAGTAACCATATTTCTCTAAGCTTTAGTTTCTTCATCTATAAAATGAGGGGGCTGAACTGAGTGACTTTTAAGGTCTCCTCCAGGTCTGAGTCTATAATCCTTCAAAACCCCAAATCATATCACCCACAAAGCTATCATGTGCCGTGCCCCATTATGACAGTAGCAGAAAGGGTTTTTACTATGATTTTAGTTACTTTTAAATGACCTTCTCCAATGGAAAAATAGGTCCTTTGGCAGCCTGAATGATCAAGAAGAAAATCAACTCGTTAAGGACTCAGTTTTCTGGTTCCCATCAACTAAATAGCAACCTTGTAAGACAGTGGAAAATTTGAACGATTCCACTGGGAAAGAACCAGAGCTTGCTTATGGCTCACCTGACATAGTCTAGTCCAGTTTTCTCTTCATTATACCACTTTTCCTGCCTCTGCTGACAGTGGACAATGATAGAATGATTATAAGAACTGTAAACCTAATGACAGAGAAGTCAGATGGAGGAAATAGGGCACTTGCTTCTTAAATTATTGATGATGATAACAATAACCATAAAAATAATAATTATTATTATTATATGAAAACAAGGTGAGATATATAAGCCTTGTGGACTTTCCTGGGGTCACTTACAGGGAACATGCAGAAAATGAACTTACATCCTAATAGCTTTATTTGACCACCAAAATTCCATTATTTTATCCACCTGTGCAACATATTGCTGAACATTCAATATAGAAGAATGATATAAAATAGTGGCCTGTCCCTGGACTATTTCTCTATGATCATAATATGAAAAATGAGAGTAAAATGATGATGATAACACTGATATCAAAGTTGGATGGGAAGAACGTAATGAAGGAATTGATGGATACGCATCAGAAATTTTAATATATACTTTTGCACAATAAAAGAGTTGTAAAATATCCTAGCAAAAATACATACAATTTTAACAAAAACCAAGGAGCATCACCTTAAATAAGCTATAGAAAGATTAACATATCTGTCTTAGACTTGGTAAAAACTGGCACCAAATGCAAGTAGATTATCTAGAGCGTTTCAATAAAAGGGTCAAATAATTTTTAGACCCCTTTTACTAAATACAAACAAACAAGAAGAATATACAATGAAGCTATATGATCCCCTGCTGAACAGGACATATCCAGTTCAGCAATAACAACAACAGTCCACACAGTTAATAGTTTATGAAATCCAAAAAGCTACTTTCCCTTCTTAATATTAGTTATGTGATTCCCTAAAAAGGAGGCCTTAGAGAATTCAGCCTACCCCTATCCCTGGTCTTCATGAAAAAGAGACTCATACAGGCTTTAAAAAGTAAAGTATTTTAGCTTAATCTATAGGAAGTTAGGTAGCATAGTTAATAGAGTGTTGACCTTGGAGTCAGAAGGACTTGAATTCAAACACAGTCTCAGATACTTACTAGCTTTGTAACCCTGGGCAAATCACTTAACCAGTTTGCCTCAGTTTCCTCATCCATAAAAAGAGTTGGAGAGTGGAATGCAAACTACTCCATTATCTTTGCCAAGAAAATCCCAACTGGGGTCATGAAGATTGAGACATGACTAAGTCAAGACAGCAGTGACCAAAAAACTTAATTCCTTAGGTCCTAAGACCTAATGAAGGCAAATAACCTAATACAGTTTCATTGTTCTATGCTCTTATTATTGTCCTGTAAATAGTTTCAGTGAGTCTACATGATATGAATTTACATCCCGCTAGTTTTATTTTATCTTTGAGAAGCAGCTGTTTTATTTTATCTACCTAGATAAGATTCTGCAGAACAGTAATTTTAAAAGATTAATAGAAGGATAATGGTGTATCCCTAGACTATTTCTACCTGAACTCTATTGAAAAGGATGAGAATGTGATCATAAAAATAAGCTATCATTTATATAGAACCTTTAAGTTTACAAAGTTTTTTGGTATATTTTACCTTATTTAATCCTCATAGCTATCCTGTGAGTTGATTGAGGCATTTCTATTCCCATTTTACAGAAGAAGAAACTAAGGCTCAGAAGTTCAAGTTGCACTGCTGTGTAGTTGGAATGGATCTTCTTACAAACCTCCATTGCCATGGCCTATTCTTTCTCCATTTGAAAAAACAAATCAATTCTTCATCAACCAAATGAAATGTAAGGACATTTAGACTACCTGGAGTCAGCTAGAGATTTGCTATAACATAGTAAAAGAGTAGCAGGTCACATTTATGTAGAACATTTTTCGTTTTCCTCATAGCAGCCCTGTGGACCTGTTAATGCAAACAGTATTCCCAATTCACAGATGAGGAAAGTCAGTGCTCAAAAATATATGATTTATCCTAAGTCTCACAGCTGGTAAATAGTGCAGTGTAGACTAAAACTCATGTATTCTGACCCTCTAAATCCAATTCTCTTTCTACTTTATCAGGTGTTCAGAAACACCAAAGTCATGCAAATTACAGTTTTAAGACCAATTGGACCTTAGAGGTCACAAAGTCCAATCCCTTCATTCTATAAATGAGAAAACTGAGGCCATGAGAGGTTAAGTAAATAGCTTAAAATCACACAGGAAGCAAGTAACAGAAAAGATTGGAACTCATGTTCTCTGGCAACAAATACAGCATTCTTTCCATTGTACCACAGCCTTGGACCTAGATCAATCTTCTGGCTGCCTATAAGGGATGAATTGTAGGAAAAGAAACCAGCTTTCTTCCTATCTAGAAAGGAGGATCAGCTTTCAGAATATAGAATGGAATGTTTTAGTTTTTGTTTTTTCCCCAGGAAATATATGGCCCAGTGCTATTTTTGTATATTGAAATTGGTCACAGCTCAGCAGCGTAGGTGAGATGATTGATATCATTGGCCAGATTATATTATTAAGAAGGGCTCCATGCTGTCCTTAAAGTTTAGTTCTTGGACTCACTCTATCTTTAAAGTGATTTGTGAAGCAAATTGGCAACCCTCCTCCCACAATAACACTTAACCAACTGAATAAAGGGCATAATGGGCTTCAAGATTCAGGAATGCCCTTAAATTATTCCTGTAGTCATTTAAGAAAAGAAGCTGCCATGGTGGGGTGATTGACAAGATAGAGATGGTGAAATGCTAATATCTCTGGATGTAGCCACACAAGTGACTGACAGTGATTGAAAATTCAGATGAGGGGCAGGTAGGTGGTGCAGTGGATAGAGCACCGGCCCTGGATTCAGGAGGACCTGAATTCAAATCTGGCCTCAGACCCTTGACACGTACTAGCTGTGTGACCCTGGGCAAGTCACTTAACCCCAATTGCCTCACCAAAAAAAAAAAAATTCAGATGGACTGTAGAAATACTTAATCATCATTGATCAGGAAAGTTGTAGACCCCAATCTATGGGAAAGAGTCTTGCTTGGGTCCAGTTGGTAGTGGAAGGTGTTGAACTACAAAGAAAGAAACTGCATTTCCTTACCTGAAGAGCAAAGAACCTGAGAAAGCAGGGGTGAGACAAGGGATGATGGCCTCTTTATGGGAGCTGTAGAGCTCCTTAAAACTATTTCCCCTAATATATAAAGCCAACTTAGGATCCCTTTTTATTTCAGGACATATTGGATTTTCCTTTCAGACAACAATCCATTTCCCATTTCCCAGACTTTGCACTGGTTTTCCTCCAAGCCTGCAATGCTTTCTCTCTCCCCACTCCCTCTGTCTCTTAATTACTCTGATTTCCTTCAAGTCTTGGCTCAAATGCCACCTCCTGCAGAAGGCCTATCTGTGCCCCAGGCCCAGCCCCAGCACTTTCCCATCTGAAACTATTTATCACTTAATCTGTACATTCCACTCTGCCTGTTTTAAGCTCTATGGAACAAAACATTCCTCTTAGGATAAATAGATTGCTTATAATCTCATCACCATGCAGCTAACAGCCTTGTGAGAGAAATGATTATTAATGACCAATAATCTGGTGAAATCCAGAATTCTCCTCTTCTTCTAAAATCCTGATTTTAAAAAGTCCACTCTCTTGAAGAGAGATTGTGACTAACTTTCTTGCTCAAGACTCCACCCTGGTGGAGGAGCCATTATGTTCTGCTCAGGGTTGGGTAGGTATACATTCTTGGCTTTTTCTTATTATTATTCTATTTTATTTAGAATTTTACATGTAAAAAATTTTAAAAACAATTTTTCACATTGACTTTTTTTAAACCTTTGTGTTTAAAAATTTTCTTCCTCTTTCCCTCCTCAACTGTCCCTATGAAATCAAGCAATTAAATATAAGTCATACATGTATAGTTATGCCTTTTTATGCTTCTCTAGGGTCTTGTATTTGAAAGTCAATTTTTCTATTCAGTTCAGGTCTTTTTGTCTTTTTCAATGACATCTCATTTCTTCCCCCAAAAGATTATATTCACTTTTCATGGGTAGGTTATTTTTGGCTGTAGTCCCAGTTGCTTTGCCCTCTGGAATATCATATTTTATGACCTCCAGTACTTTAATGTAGATACTACTAGGTCTTGTGTTATCCTCACTGTAGCACCATAGTATTTGAATTCCTTTTTTCTAGCTGCTTGAAATATTTTCTCCTTGATCTGGGAGCTCTGGAATTTGGCTATAATATTCTTGGAGATTTTCCTTTTGGGATCTCTTTCAGGAGGTGAATGGTGGGTTCTTTCTATTTTACCTCCTGCATCTAGAATATCAGGGCAATTTTCCCTGACGTGTTCTGGGAAAATCATGTCTAAACTCATATTTTGTTCATGGTTTTCAGGTAGACCAATAATTTTCAAATTATCTCTCCTGGATCTATATTTCAGGTTGGCTGTTTTTCCAAGGAGATATTACATGTTGCCTTCTACTTTTTTTTTTTTTTATTCAATTGGATTTGTTTTACTATGGCTTGGTTTCTGATAAAGTCACTAGTTTCCATTTGTTTAATCCTAAGTTTTAGGAAATTATTTTCTTCAGAGAGCTTTTGTATCTCCTTTTCCATTTGGCTTTTAAAGCTGTTGACTTTTTTTTTTCATGACTCTCCTGAAACACTCTCATTTCTCTTTCCATTCTTCTCTCTAAATCGTCCTTCTATCTCTCCTACTTTCTCTTCAAAGTCCCTTTTGAGTACTTCTATGGCCTGAGACCAATGCATATTTTTCTTGGAATCTTAGGCTGTTGTTGCTTTGACTTTGTTATTATCTTTTTCCTGAGGATGTATTCTGATCTACTTTCCCCCAAAAATAGCTCTCTATGGTCTGCTGTTTTCTTTGTCTACTCATCTTGACTCGGGAAGCATATGTCTGATTGAAATCTGATTCTCTATGGACAGAAGCTTGGTTTGTCTGTGCCCCTCCCCCACTGGGATGCCACCACTAAATTCAGCCTACTGGTTCAGAACCTGGGTACTTCACCCCAACTTCATTAGAGACCACAGCCACTTCACCCTGGTCAACCACCCCTCACCAGTCTGTGAACCAAGCCTCAGAAGAAGCCACTGGCGCTGAAGACTCCAAGGCCCTGGAGATGTGGTATGTTCTAGGCTGAGTTCAAATTGGGTGCTCAGCTCCTCTCTCAGCCTGAATACCAGGTGATCCCAGTTGCCATCTTTGACTGTAAAATAGTCTCACTCTGTTCCTATGTGTGTTAGGCTGCTCCAGGAGTTATCTTATGGCATTATCTCTGGAGTGTGTGGACAAGTCTATTGGGAGCTTGGGGAAGTCATAACCTTTCCTCTGCCATCTTGGCTCTGCCCCCATCTGGGGAATACATTCTTTGAATAGATTGCCCAAGGCTGGGAGTGGTCTGGGTATGAAGATAATGAGGCTCTCTGATGGTCACTCTCAATCCCTCATTGAACACTTACTCTTAGAAGGTTTTATAAACTGGGAGCCCACCTTCCATGATGGTCTTTGGTCTAATAGAGATTCCAAATGGCCATTCTTTTATTAATAATCTGCTGGCCTTATTAATAAAAGGATTTAATTACCCAACAACTATGTCTCTCAAACATTTTTTATTATCACCCTTAGATAGTCAACCCTTTCCCAGCTCCCTTAGCCTCCTCTCCTCTTTAATCAGAGGGCTAGAGGGTAAAGCACTTAACTCCTCCCCAAGATGTTTAAAATCTAAATGTGTGGTCACCTTAAATTAGAAGCTTTAGCGCCAGTCTTTGGGCATCAAGCATTTATTAAAGCATATTAGGTATTAGTAAAAAGGAAAACACATGGAGTTCAGAAAGTTAAGAAAAGGACTATCTAGCCTAGAGTTCCAGCCTGGTCTGGTTCTTCCTCAAGTCCTCCACCACAAGCCTGCTTCAACGTTGAACTCCTCTCAAACTGAGCATGGAAGATTTTTATATATCCAGAGCAGAGGCTATCCTTACAAACTGCTTCAAGATGTTTGGTTATCTTCATCCAAATCCACTGGTTCACTGTACTTGAAGGTGGTCTAGAGTTGGGTTCAAAGTCCTTAGCTTCTGAGAACAATACCTTCTTAAGAGCCAGCCAGGTGTGGTTACAATCTAATTAACCTGAAGTAGGCTAATCAGCAAGGTCAATCACTCTCACTTAATTCAATCAGTTTAGATTAATCTCCAGGTGGGGCCTTTGAGTATCTGCCCAATCCCATTATTTTCTCACATCTTAAACCAAGAGCAGTAATTGGACTTTCTGCTCACTCCACTTTTCTTCTGCAGTTCTGCTTGGCTTTAACCCTGGTGTATCCTCTGATGTGATGATGTGGTTCCAAAGGTTTGTCATGCCAGGGTGGGAATGGTGATAAGTTCCCACTCTATATAAAATGTTCCAATAGTGTGCAGCTCAAATAGCCTCAGACAACCAAAGTCCAACTCCTGGCCTTCTCGTGGTGGAACTGTTTTCACTAACAGGAGAAGGGGCGAAGGCAAGTCACTGGTGCTTTAAAACCAGTCGCTTCGGGCAGGTGGGGCTCATTTGCCTTGGCGGACAACCCGCCTAGGGGAAGGAAACCCTGATTTTTAAACCTCCGCTGCCTTGCGGCTATACCCATATATGGGAAAGGCTTCGGGAGTTAACCCCAAGGAAAAATCAGGAGTCGGAGTCCCTTAGGCAGTTGGATGTTGGACATCACATCCCTCTGGCCACTCCTGCAGTGGCACTGGTGCCAAACTGTATTGGCTCTGCCTCTCCTTTGGATCCACCAGTGTTGCAGAGAGGAAAAACCTGCTGCATGGGCAACAGCTTGTTTTCTATATTGATCCGCCCAGGCCAGTGCCCTGGAGAGGACACTCCAGCTACTCCTCATGGGGTAGATACAACACAGTATATGGCAGTTACCGGTGATAAGTCACTCAGGAGCTGTGGCTCCCTTATCGGACTGTACAGCCAAACTGTGGCCTGCGGCTCTTCAAGGTGATGATCCATGGTCGTCTGCAACTGGTGGAGGCCTACTACTACTACTATCCTCTGATGTCCTACCCTGCCCTTTCTAGCTTCCTTTTTTAAGTTATCTTCCCCAATTATATTGTAAATTCCTTGAGGGCAGGGGCCATCTTTATCCTGGTATATAACAGGCCTAATAACTGGTTCTTGGTTGATTGACTGTATCTCTTGTATATACTGTTATTTATATCATATCTCCCCAATTAGAATCAATCAACAATTAAGTTTTTTTCAGGTGCCAGGTACTTTGTTAGACAAAGGGGAAACAAGTACAAAGAATGAAAATGTTTTTTCTGACAAAAAGCTTACATTTTAATGGAAAGGATAACAAGTACATATATAAACGTGTATAGCCTACAAATGAAATGAATAAATAGAAACATATTCAAAATAATTAAATACAAAGTAGCTTGGGAGGTAGAACACTAGCAGTTGGGAGATCAGGAAACATTTCATATAGATCATGTTGCTTCAATTATATTTAAAAGGAAGCAAGGAACTCTATGAAGTGTAGAGAGGTAGAGAATGAATTAAAGGTACATCAAATGCAGTAGAAAGAGCTGAATTCCTTGAAGGAAGAAACTTTGTATATAGGCACTGCTAAACCCCTGTTTTTCCTCTTTCTTTTTTTTAATTTTTTTTAGTGAGACAATTGGGGTTAAGTGACTTGCCCAGGGTCACACAGCTAGTAAGTGTTAAGTGTTTGAGGCCGGATTTTAACTCAGGTACTCCTGACCCCAAGACCGGTGTTCTTTCCACTGTGCCACCTAGATATCCCCTGTTTTTCTCTTTTTATAAAACTAAATCATAACAAAGAATTTTAGAGTTGGAAGGGACGTCAGGGGATATCTAGGCCCCCTCATACCAGAAATAGAACCCCCATCACTCTCTACTCAACACAAATGGTCATCCAGCCTCTGCTCAAAGACCTTCAATACAAACATATCTTCAATCAACCACGATAGTCTATTCTACTTTTAGACAGCTTGAATTATTAGTGTTTTGTTCTGTTTTCTTCTCATGTCATCAAACCTAAGTTCACCTCTTTTTAACTCCCATCTACTGCTCCTGGTGCAAAGAGAACAACTCAAATCCTTCTTCCACATGACACTCCTTAAAAACTTCAAGGCAGCTATCATGCCCCCCTAATCACTTCAGTCTGCTCTGGTATAAACACTTCCACCCCTCCTAAACCCAGGTCTTCTCAAATGGAGATAGATTTAAGTCCACAAGTATAAACTAAGAACATGCCCTAAATTTAATAAATGCCAAAAGGAGTGATGGAAAGGAAAGGAAAAGCTCATCAAAAATCTAACTTGATTCTAAGCCCAGGTATCCAACAAAAACTAACAAACAAAATTAAATAGATATAAGAATCAGACAAGAAATATTATGATAATTCTTTCTTAATTCCTTCTCAAGCACTAAACCCTACAGTGTTTCCCTAAAGACTCTAGCATTTCTGTGCTGCCTAAATAATAGGAAGTAAAATTAAAGCAAAAAAAAGAAAAATTCCCCAAAAAACAAATGGAAAAGATAGATATTAAAACTTCTTCCCAACTTAATTAAACAGTTTGCTACTTAAGGAAAAAAATATAGATATAGATATAGATGTAGATGTAAATGTAGATGTAGATGTAGATGTAGAGATAGAGATAGAGATATATAGATATATAGATACATGTGTGTGTATGAACATAAGAACTTTTAAATAATGTAAACATGATCTTACCAAACTGTTCTTCCAAATTCTCTTGTGTTACAACCCATTAACTGCCTGGATAAAGATAAAGTGAAATTATTAATATGCCTTCACCATAAATAATGAACCCTCCCATAGGGAAAAATTGGAAAGTTGGTAAAAAGAAATCATTATTTCTCTTATCATAATTGATATTTATTCTCCTCTGTCTTCCTGATTATTAAAACCTGTTCATAATGCTTCTTGCTGACACTTGCTGAAAGACAACTGAATTCATCCTCATTTCTAATGATTTATTTAGAAGCTTATAAGGGCAGTTTGTTGCTGTTACCATTCATAAAATGGTAGGCTAGCAAATTAGCAAACATGTCTGTCCTCCCCTACCTTTCCATATTTCAAATGAACCTATTCATAGGGCATTGTCATGGTAAATTCTAAGACATATTAGACATTAATCTCATTGTTATTCAGTTGAAAATGTTAGAAATGACTAAATACTTTTCATTCTGGGATTACCCTGGAGTGAGATTACCTGTTATTTTTGCATAAGAACAGAGCAGGTACCTTTTGACTTTCTAACCCCTCTATCCATGGCTGCTTTCCCAATGGCACCATTAATTTCTCCTGGCAGAATTTCTCTTCTGATCATTTTATTGGGAATGTTAATTAGAATAGCATAAGCTGACCCCCTAAGAGAATAGAAGTATATTTGACACCAGAGAGAGAGACACAATTTTTTGAAAATCCCTTTAACATCAGCTCATAGACCCAGTGTGGTACAGTGTTGTAGTGTGGCAAGGTCTATACTTCTCTATTACTTAGTATTGGCTTCTTATTCCCAATTATATTCTCACTAGAGCTTCATTACATATCTGAAAAAGAAGATGAGAAAATATATTATCATAATTTTATATTATAATTTAACATAAAATATATTTCATGGTATCTATGCAGGATTTACCTCCCTAGGTCTCTATTACATATAACATATATTACATGATATATTATTAATGTATTGCATGTCATTATATGTATATATCATATAATATATCATAATAGCAGTCTAGAGAGATAAAATTATAGAAACATATGTCTGAAAGTTGAAATGGACCACTGTCACCATCTAGTTCAATCCATACACAAAAGGAATTCCCAACATGACCTAGTCAATAAATAGTCACCCAGCCTCAGCTTAAAGACCCTCAAGGAAGGGGAACCACAAACTCTCAAGGCAATCCATCCTACTTTTAGATAGCTGTAATTGTTAGGAAGTATTGGGTTGTGGTGGTAGTGGTACTGGTGGTGCTGGTTCCCAACATCAAGTCTATAAAGAATTAATTACTAATTAAGGTTTTTATGACCCCATCTTTTGGCTAGAATTTGAAAGAAAAACCTCGGCATGCACTGGCCTAGGGCTCTGCAAACCACCCAGTGCTCCACCCACTGGTTGTAGCCATTCCCATGGTGCTGGCACCTCATGTCATCACCACTCGCCAACGCCTACATGGGCCTGGCAAAATTATAATGCTTAGAAGCCTAGTGAGAGAAGTCATGTGACTGTCAGAGCAGCCAGCCAATTGGCTGGGTACTGTGTGGGGGTGCTGGGAGAAGAGAGTTGTTTTGTTTTGCTTTGTTTTGTTTCTGGCATTCTAGCTGGAAGCTGGAAGCTGGAAGGCCACAGGAGTGGGGCTGTGTATTCTCAGCTGATTCTTGGGCAGTGGTATTTTTTCAGGTTGTATAATTTCCCTTTCCCCATTTTATTTCCTTTCCCTTGATCCCACTGATCTTGTTTGTGTGTGTGTGTGTTTTTTTTAAAGTTCATTCTTGTTAAAATAAATCCTTTGCTGTTTTGAGGGAGGCTACTGGTCTTCTTCCTTGCCCCAATATTACGGCAAGCCACTTAGCTAACACTCCCCAATTAAAAATTGGTCCCCACAAGTCTAAATTTGTTCCTTTGGAACTTCCACTGGTGACTTTTGTTTCTACCTTCTGGGATCAAACAAATGTAATCCCTCCTCCATATGAGAATCTTTCAAATTGCTGAGCATATCAATCATGTCCCTCCTAGGTCTTCTCTTCTCTGGTCTGAACATGTCTACTGCCTTCAACCTATCTTTACATGATGTGCACCTAAAGTCATTGACCATTCTGGCTCCCCTATTCTGAATATTCTCTAGTTTATCAATGTTCTTCTTAAACTGTGATACCTAGACTAAATATAGATCAAGCGTGAAGAGGGGAGAATAGAGTGTGACTAAAACATCTTTATATTCACAAACGAATTTCTTTGGTAATATCCTTTACATAATTTTTTCCACATAGTTCTTAATTATTTGTTTAAAAACACTGTTCATGCCCTCTAGAAAGGAGGTATGTGTTGAAAACAAAATTCTAAGAGTATTAACAAATGGATTTGTCATTACTTTTATTTCCTTTTTTTCCTTCCCCTCAAGCTAAAGACATTACACACAAATATCTATATCTATTTCTAATCTATATCTATATCTATACCTATCTCTAGAGATCTCTGTCTCTATCTATCTTTCTGTAAAATCATTCTATATATACTTTTATTTATCATTTCTTTCTCCAGATACAGAAAGCATCTTCCTTCATATGTCCTTTGTAGTAAATTTGGGTATATATGTGTGTGTGTATATATATATATTTGCTCAAAGTGGTTCTTAAAACAATATGACTCTTGCTTATACAAAGTTCCCTCCATTCTGAATAAGGAATTTCTATTTCCATTAAGAATAGTGGCAGCTCTTTGGAAGTGTAAACTGCTAGGTGAAGGTGGGTTTTTTCTCTATCCCCCATAGATCTGAGCTAGGTTTTTCCATTCTTTCAGAGACCTGTGCTCATTCTCCTTTTCTTCACTAACTTCAAATACACTTTAATAAATACTTAAAATTCTAAAAAAAAGAATAGTGGTAAAGCTATGATATCTGCTCTCACTATTACTATTCAGCATAGTACTAGCAATGAAGTGAAAAAATAAAGAGCAAAAAAACAAGGCTAAAATATCTTTGAAGGTGATAAGAAGTTTTTCTGAGGAAAATCAATAATAAAAATATTAATGAGACAAATAATTTTCAAAATAGTAGGTTTTAAAATGAACCCACAAAATCACCAGAATTAATTTGTATTGCTGACCAAAAATATAGAAAATTGTCATTTCAAATGTTAACAGCTATTAAAAATTTGGACACCACAAAGACACACATAGGAAATGTGAAAATTAAACTACAGATAATTTTTATGGAAAAATAAGTTCAATATTTGGAAATGTGTTCAGTGTTCATGGTTAGATGATGCATAGTAAAGATAACATTATTATCCAAATTTATAGATAATCAATATACTAAAAGGTACTTCAAAGAATAAAATATTATCAAACTTCATCCTACATAATAAAGATTAAGAATTTTTTTTAAATTCTTTTGAAAGATATGACTAGGAAGGAATAGTGTTATATCTTGCCAGATTAAAAGTTATGCCAGGGGCAGGTAGCTGGTACAGTGGATAAAGCACTGGCCCTGGATTCAGAAGGACCTAAGTTCAAATTTGGCCTCAGACACTTGACACTTACTAGCTATGTGACCTTGGGCAAGTCACTTAAAGCCAATTGCCTCACCAAAATAGAACAAACAAAAAAATAAATAAAGTTATGCCAGGAACTAATAAAATATAGAAAAATAGATCAATAGAATATATTAAAGAAGTGAGATTTAGAATTAACTGCATAAAATGGTCTGTGTTGATAAATACAAGAATATAAATTACTGGACAAAAATTTTATTACTCATTTTTAAAAATCCTTCTAGGATAATTAGAAAGAATGGGGATGGAGAAGACAAACCTCAAAAAAACACAGAATTTTATACCACATACCAAAATAAATCCAACATAGATCATTGATCTAAATTCCAAAACTTACAAAAGCATAAAGGGAAATATATGGTGAAATCTTTTCCACATGTGGATAGGGGGAAAATGCTAAACCAAAGCACAACTTAGATGGACTTACATGATGCCTGATTCATTTTAAGCTATTTCAATCCATGTTAATAGCTTAAAAAGCAATGTAAAAACCAGAATAAGAAGAAATGATAAGGCTCAAGTAAAATTACTGCATTCCATTTTTCTGATACAAGTTTGATGTGCAAAATGTGCAAGAAATTAACACAACATTTCAATAAGTGGTCAAAGGCTATGAACCAGCAGTCCTCCAAAGAACTTCAACCTCTCAATAGTTATTTGGAAAAGTGTTCAAGATTACTAAAAAATCAGAGAAATACAAAGTAAAAGAATGGTGAGATATTGCATTTCTGTCATCATATTAGAATATCCTGTAAAATATTAAATGCTTGCATGGCCATGAAAAAAACTGGCTTGCTAAAAGTGAAGAAAGGAAATATTTTAATCTACACAAAAGCATTAAGGAATCACATAATAAGTTTCCAAAGTTTCATACTCTGTAAACCAGGTGTCTTTCCATAAGGTTTATATACGAAGAGCATTATTGACATAAAAATGTATACAAAAATCATTCTTAGCAGTACCATGTAAGATAACAAAAACTAATTAGAAATAGATTAAATCCTATATTTTAAAAATTATTGCATATAATACAGTACACAGATGCTCCAGGATACTATTATGTCACACAAAAGAATATGGAAAATATTTTTTTAATCTATAGAAAGACAATATAAAACAATGCAGCAAGCTTTGTGGTATAGTGAATAGAGTTCTAGGACTGGAGTTGGGAAGACTTGAATCTAAATCTAGCCTCAGACACTTACTGTGTGATCAGACATGACTGTGTGATGCTGGGTACATCACTTAACCTCTAACTGCCTCAGTTTCCTCATCTGTAAAATAAGGATAGTGATAGTATCTACCTCCCGGAATTATCCTAAGTATCAGATATAAGATAATATTTGTAAAGTACTTTGAAAACTTTAAAGTGCTATACACATGCTAGCTATGATGATGATGATGATGATAAGATGGTGCTAGTAGCAATGATAAAAAAGTAGAAGCAAATGAACATTATAAATAATGAATACAATCATATAAATACAAATACCAGTGCCTTTTATGTTAACTACATAGGATCATTTCCCAGCTGCCTTTGTTCACTATTTCATAGAATGTTCACATGAAAGTTAAAACATTCATTCTAAATCAAAAGGAAGAAAAAGAAAGTAGCTCATTATATCACAGTTGGTTAAACCATCATACCATAATTTGGTTAGTTCTTGCTAATAAAAAATTGAGTTAATTCTCATCTCGACTAAGCTTTGGTAATATACAAAATTTCACAGCACCTAGAAACATACATGTCCTATGCTTGTCCCCTCATACACCATTGGACCTTGTGATCTTATCCCATGGTGTAGATCTCAACCCTGCCATGCCCTGATACCAGGGCAGGTACAGTTGGGTCCTCTCATATCCCACTATTTTCAGCACACACGTATAAACAATTTCCTCCTGGGAAAAAATCTAACTCTTATAGTGATCAGCTCCATGCCATCTTAAACAACCATGGAAAAAATAAATTAATGCACAAAACAATCACTTTCCCCACAGTTCTTTAACTATTGACATCCTTTAAGGAATCCTTGGAGAACTGAAAATTCATTTCCTTTTTTGTTATTGCCTACAAAATCTATGCATGACAAAACTAATTTATCTTGGTACATGTCCTCTTGCAAGCACATCAGGGGAGATTTATTGTCTACTCTGAAAAATATATACATTGAAATATGATTTTTAAAAGTAATTCTTCCCTAGAAGTTTCCATTACATGAGTGTATAATTCCACACAAATGGTTAAAAACTGTGAGAGAGGAGGGCCAGAAGGAAGGAGCGTTACTGTGGTCTAACAGGAAAAAGTGAACTTAGATACAGAAGAGGTGAGCTCAGATCTGGTTCCCATGCACGCTAGCTGTGTAAATAGGAGAAAAATCACTGAACTCCTCTAAGCCTCATTTCCCTCATTTATAACTAGAGAAAATAATCCTAACACTACTTATGTCATAGAGTTGTGAGAAAAGAACACTGTAAACCTTAAAGTTTTATATAGAATATGAGTTATCATAATGACCTTTTTCAAATATCCAAGTGTAAGGTATATTATTCATATGTACATTTTGATATGCACACAGAAATAGGTATGGATGTCATATATACATGATAAACTTCTGTGATGTGGAGAATAATGGCATCAGATATTATATGTGCACAAAGTGATATTAGGAAATGAAATTGTATTTATTTTAATGGAGCCAGAATTCCACCATCAGCTTTTCCCAGGGACAAAATACCAATTTATATTTTTAAATGATACCATGAAATTAATGCGTTACACATCTGATATACTCCCTAATCCTGTGCTAACATTCAGTGAACTTGAAATTTTTAGCTGTAGATTGGGGCTGAAGTTCCTTATTTCTACATACAGAGTGATCTTATTAATGTAAAGAAGGTACTGACAAATGGGAGAGCAACATCACTTACTTTTTGGCCATGCCCCTTAACATCAATGCCAAGCTTCCTGAGGACAGAAACTGTATCCTCAGCCCATCATCTAACAGTACAAATCAGAGCTACCTATATCTTGTCATCCTTTGTGATCTTTGCATACAGACACAAGAAAGTAGTCACGGGGATTAATAATACTCTATGGGATTTCCCCCCTTTCTTCTGGAATCTTCTCTTCTGAAAAAAATCTTAAAAGTAAATGACTGGGGCAGCTAGGTGGCATAGTGGATAGAGCACCGGCCCTGGAGTCAGGAGTACCTGAGTTCAAATCCGGACTCAGACGCTTAACACTTACTAGCTGTGTGACCTTGGGCAAGTCACTTAACCCCAATTGCCTCACTAAAAAAGAAAAAGAAAAAAAGTAAATGACTGTTGGGGCAGCTAGGTGGCACAGTGGATAGAGCACCGGCCCTGGATTCAGGAGGATCTGAGTTCAAATCCAGCCTCAGACACTTGACACTTAAAAAAACAAAAACAAATAAAAAATAAATGGCTGTATTGTTAGAAATATCTCCCCATATCAACATCATTAACAGAATGGATTTTTTTCTAAGTCTTAGCAAGGAGGATTTCTCCATAACTGTTCAAGCCCCCTTGAACCTGCAATATCATTATTAGTTCTATAACATAAAAAGATCAAAGAAAGAGAAAAAGGACCCATATGTACAAAGTCTCTTAGGGCAGCTCTTTTAGTAGTAGTTCCAACTGAAAACTAAGAGAGATACCCCCACCCCAATTAGGGAATGACTAAACAAATGATAACATGTGAAAATAAGGGAGTATGACTGCACTCTAAGAAATAATCAAATGGAAAGTTTAAAAGGAAACTAGAAAGACTTCTATGAACTGATGCAAAGTAAAGTGAGAAGAACTATGAGAACAATTTATATGATAACTATATAAAAAATCTTTTAAATATTTTAGAATTTTGATAAATTCAATGATAAATCATGATGACAGAGGACTGAAGATAAAACATGCTAGCCACCTCCTGCCAGAGAGGTGATGAATTTACCACAATGTAGACTGAGATATACATTTTTGAACATGACCAATATGGGAAATTGTTTTGCTGGACTATGCATATTTATTTTTGGGTTATTTTTTAATTGTTCAATTGGGGAGAGTGAGACATAATAAATGTATGCAAATAAATTATTATTTTTAAAAGATGACTTCTTAAATTCCACTGCCTCATGTAGTTTCTTCTTTAATGGATTGTCTAGATATGATATTTCCTTAGTCATTATTGATGAAAATAAGTCACTCTAGCTACACTCTCAAATCTATTCCATTTTTGTATCTATTTGTTGGTTTTCTTCCAGTTTCTTCTACAAATACTCCTGAGAACATGATAGTTGTTCAATAAGTACTTGCTGACTAAACTATAATAAACTCACTCTATGACTAAATAGAATCACTAAACAGAGGGAAGGACAAATATGAGTAGAGACCTTTGGCAGGAAGCTTTGGGCAGCCAAAATCCCACCAGTGTCTTTGCTTAATACAATTTTGTTATATGCAAATACTTCTATAAATGATAAATAAACAGATAAAAGATTTAGTCTATGTATAAGAAACCCTAAATAAAAAATAAACACATAAATAGATGAATGAATGAATACATAGATAGATAGATAGATAGATAGATAGATAGATAGATAGATAGATAGATAGATAGATAGATAGATGATAGATCGATAAACAAATAAATGAATAAATAACTGTATGGATGCATGAAAGAAAGAAAGCAAGGAAGAAAGAAATCAAGAAAGGGAGGGAGGGAGCGAGGAAGGGAGGGAGGGAGGGAGGAAGGAAGGAAGGAAGGAAGGAAGGAAGGAAGGAAGGAAGGAAGGAAGGAAGGAAGGAAGGAAGGAAGGAAGGAAGGAAGGAAGGAAGAGAGAGAGAAAGAAAGAAAAAAGAAACCCTAGAGCAGGGCTTCTTAACCTGGGATCTGTGAGCTTTTTAATATATTTTGATAGCTATATTTCAATCTAATTAGTTTCATTTGTAATTCTGTGAATTTTATTTTATGCAATTAAAAACATTATTTTGAAAAGAGATCCATTGGCTTCACTGGACTGCCAAAAGAGTCCATGACACACAAAAAAGGTAAAGGACCCCTGCCTTCGAGTCGTATGAAAGCTGAAAGAGACTTTAAAGGTCAGCTAGTCATTGAATTAGAAAAAGAACTAAGAGAATAACTACTTCAAACCTTCACTTTATAATGGAGAAAAACTGAGGCCCACAAAGGGGATGTGATTTTACTATCACATTTTCTTTAAAAATAAAATAAGGAAACTTTTTTTCTTTTTTACTTGTGAAAATTACATTTGTAGCTATTTTTGACAAGTTAATATTCAAGAACCAAGTTACATCAAACATCTAAAACCAAATCTTAAAAAAAAAGGCTTCCAATGGCATGTTGAGGCTCACTCATGCAAAAGCAATGTATACTTAATGGGTGATGTCAAGTTCCATGGCAAGACATATATATTTATTTGCTTCTGAATTTGGGCCATGGAGGTAAGCATCCAAGCAAGAGCACAGAGCATAGCAATTAATCACCAGGGACATTTCATTGTCAGTGAACATAAATCACAAGGCAAGTGTTTTTACTCACTGAGTGATATGTAACCACCATTAACATGGAGAGAAAATCTGATGCTTGTCATTGACCAGTGTGTATTTCGCATTCTTCTGACAAAGAAGAGGCACTATGTCTCACATGGATGCCTTCCAGCATAGGATTCATTTTCTTTTCCAAATATTGCCTAGATAACATAACGAAACTTAAGCATAAGCCCTCACAACCTGGGCATAAGGATGCAGAAGAGGAAAAAATAAATAATCCAGGTATTCATATAAATTGACCAAGAATATGTCATGCTTGAGATGATAATAGCTCTGGTGCATACAAAATTTTAAGGCTGGCAAATCACTTACTTGCACATTATCTCATGGAGCTGGGATCTCAGGGAGAATGGGAAGTAGAAGCTATGGCTCAAAGAGGGACATGTCCAGAGTCACTCACCTATAGCTATCTAAAGTGGAATTTGAGTGTCTTCTTAGCACCAAACCCCTTTGCTCTATTCAGTACCTTAGGACCTATTTGCTACTAACGATGCCTAAAAGTGTTGCCAATATCAAACTAACAAAGGATAAGACTGAATCTCTCCATGTTGTATTCTACTGCTTTCCCACTTTCTATCCTCGTCATCACTTTGAGGAGTGCCACCTATACCTATCTCCCTGTTACCTCCTTCCAGCCCTTTATTCATAGTACTCCATCAATCTGTGTCTTATGACTGTGGAATTATGGATGGATGTACTGACGGATAGACAGATGGATGACAACAATCATAATAACAAGCTCCTTTAGCATGGCAATTGTTTCACTTTTGTCTTTGTATATCCCCAGTGCCTGGCATAAGAAATGCTTAATAAATATATAAGGTCATAGAGGGGATCTCTGAGGTTATCTATTACAAACTCTTCCTTTTATTGATGTCACCCAAATAGATTAAGTGACTTGTCCAAGGTCACATTGATAGTAAGTATTAAAAGTAGAACTTAATCTGACTTCAAAGGCATTTCTTCCATTGTAGCATGCGATATGCCTTGCAACTCTTGCTTCTGTCAGATTGTTAAATACAGTACAATGTAGTTCACAGCAAGTGTCCCCAATCTGTAATTACAGATCTCTTGGAGACTTCCAAACCAGCTGCTACTACCAGATCTCCCTCTCTCCAAGGTTCAATAGGTATTTATAGTGAGAAAGGGAGAGCAGACAATGGAGAGGCACTGCTGTGCTTCACTCTGGGTTGACCGCAAGGATTACTTATCACAAAGTTTTAAGGGGACCTGGTTATTAAATATTAATTTGTTTAGGAAAAACTTTCTACATAGAGTTTAAAGGTAAACCCCAGTCCATGTTGTTTATTTGTCAGATTCTGATTTGGTAGAGTTAAAATTAATGATTTTAAGTAGCTTCCATTCCTCTTAAAGGGCATGGAGCCAATTAAAAACTTGAAATTCTCATCAGTGGATTCTTTCCTTGGATCAGACCCAGCTACAGGGATTTATTATACAAGTTGCTTAGCCTCATATTCTCTAGCCTGCAGTTGGTGTTGTTGTCTAGAGCCAAATCTCATTATTTTGCCACATACATTTTATATGCACTATTACTGTTTAATTCACTGTAACTAAAGAAAAGATTAAAATCCCCATAAAATGCATATTAAAAACTTTCTAGAGTGAGTAGTCCCCAAAATTCTGTGAGACACATTTATCGAATTCATAACCATGAGTATTAATCTCCTTGAGGTGCATACGTTAAGGGATTTTTTAAAGTAGGTTGTTGACTCAACAGAACTGCTGGGCTTTATGGAGAAAATGTGTATTTAGGCCATTTGAATAAACATGTAGTACTTTTCTGACAGACAAGAATAAGGAAAATAAAGCAAATGTAACCCATCATCCAGACCCTTTGGTAAATGTTCCCAATTATATCACAGTATTCATTAGCTCAAAATATTCTTGCTGAGGCAGGAAGAGGGATTTGGGGAGCTGGAGTAAATACAACAAACTGTTACCTTTTTGAGTTTCAGGGATCATCTGGAGGGATGGGACAGAGCCCCAGGACATGAGTGCAAGGATGACTATAAAGAAGAGGTTGACCATGAGATGGGGAAGTTAGAGGGGTGAAGGCCTTGACCAAGTTTACAAAGGTACAGACTGGTAGAGCTGATATTCAAATCCAGATACTCTGGCTCTAAGTCCAGTACTCATTTCACTGCATGAATTAGCTTTTTCACGGTTAATTAGGGCTAATTAGTTAAAACACATTTCTATTATTTTCATGCTTCAATGAAAGCTGGGTTCTCAACAATGGATGATGTGGCATTCCTACAAAATTCACTCCATTGATAAAGGTGAAAATGTCTACTAATTGAATTTTCCAAAACACTAGAATTGAACTTGCTGTCACATTTCAAGATGTCTCCCTAATTGAGTCCTACTATAATTTTATAATACATTATATTTTAGAAATTCCCTTAATTGATTCCTATACAGCCAAAGCTGTATAAAAAACTAGAATGCTTACATAAGATCATTCTACCTTAAAATCTCTTTTAAAAAAAGATAATCCAGAATTTCAAGAATGTTAGCAAAGATGAAAAGACTCTCTACTTTCATCCATAGCCTGTACAGACAGACTCTAGGGATTTTATCTGAATTCCTACTATGACTATTAAACTGAGTCCCTCTGAGCAAAGCTAGCCAGCCATAACTTCCCCTCAAGATTCTAGGAGAATGACTGAGGGGTTGGGAATATCTTTTTCTGATGGCATTGGCTCAAATTCCCATTTGAGCAATGCAACTATATGTCACATTTACACATAGGAATTGCTACATTTCTCAGAAAATGTATGTTTTTCTCAATCCCCAGAAAAGTCAGCCAAAAAAGGTTTATATGTATGTGTATATATATATATATACACATATACATGTATATACACATGTATATATATATATATGTGTGTGTATGTGTGTGTGTATATATATATATATATATATATATATATATATATATATATATATATATATATATATATATATATATATATATTTATAATGTTGCACATGTGTTCCTAGTTCAAAGAAATCCACTGATGTTAAGGTGAAAGCAAGAGCAGGAAATGCTACATGCAATCAAATGTTAAGATCAATATTTCTAGGAAGCAGGATAGGAACCTTTAGAAGAGAAGTCGCCAGTCAAATCAATCAGCTTTGTTTGTAATTGTTGCCATGTTATAAGTGCAAATATTTGTCCAATTTTGCAAATTTATAAATACAAAAATATTAACATTCATGTGCATAGAATACTTGATACAAATCCTGCAAGTGACATTCCAAGAAATAATGTTTTGAAAGCAAATCAAGCCTTTAAATCAGCAATTGTCACACATGATTCTGTGTATTGCTACTAACCTTGCTATTATAACATTTGATGTAAATTTAATTTTTGTTGTTCAGTCGTTTTTCATTTATTTCTCACTCGTTGTGACCCCATTTTGGGTTCTCTTGAAAAAGATACTGTATGCATTTGCCATTTCCTTCTCCAGCTCGTTTTACAGATGAAAAAACTGAGGCAAATAGGATCAATTGACTTGCACAGGGTTACTCAACTAGTAAGTGTCTGAGGCCAGATTTGAACTCAGGAAAATGAGTCTTTCTGGCACACAGAACAGCACTCTATCCAATAAACTCAATTTAATCAATGTTAAATTACTTAGTGTTATGTCACTTGAATAATACCCAATATTGTTTCCTGCTGTTTTTATAGTATTTAAATATTCTCTATAGGATACAGTTCTTTATAAATACTATGAAATTTAACATCTCTTATTTATCAAATTTTTAAACTATCCATAACAATGAATGAACAGTTTGAAGAATATTAGAGGTATTTTAAGAAAAATAAAGGAAATGAGTCAGCTTATTGTCATATATATTTTAAATCATTCTTACAATCTGTTGGTTCATAAAATAATAAACTATGAATTGCTTATTGTGTCTTTTTTTGAAGGAAACCTCTGAAACTTTTAGTATAACCCTATCAGAGAAAAAAAAATGATTGTTTATTATTATAGTTACTCATTATTTTTAAAAATGTAAACAAAATGTTTTGAAAAATACAGAGTAATCAGGGACAAAACAGGGATGTCTATTATCACATGTATTATTTAATATTGTACTAGAAATGTTAGCTTTAGCAATAAGAGAAGAAACAGGAATTGAAAATTAAAATAGGCAAGGAGGAAACAGAACTATCACTTTTTGCACATGACACAATGGTATTCTTAGAGAATCCTAGATAATCAACTAAAAAACTACTTGAAATAATTAACAACTTTAGGAAAGTTGCAAGATATAAAATAGATCATCAACATTTCTATACATGACCAACAAAGCTCAGCAGCAAGAGATAGAAAGAGAAATACCATTTAAAATAACTGCAGAAAATATAAAATATTTGGGAGTCTACTTGCCAAGATAAACCCAGGAACTCTATGAACACAATTAAAAAACAATTTTGTCACAAATAAAATCAGATCTAAATAGCTGGAAAAATATCAATTTCTCATGGATAGGCCAAGCTAACATAATAAAAAATGACAATTCTACCTAAATTAATTTACTTATTCAGTGTCATACCACTCAGACTACCTAAAAATTATTTTATCAAGTCAGAAAAATTAATAACAAAGTTCATCAGGAAGAACAAAAGGTCAAGAATATCAAGGGTATTAATGGAAAAAATGCACAGGAAGGTGGACTAGCCATGCCAAATCTAAAGCTCTACTATAAAGCAGCAGTCATCAAACCTATTTGATACTGGCTAAGAAATAGAGTGGTGGATCACT
Organism: Dromiciops gliroides; assembly: GCF_019393635.1. Taxonomy (NCBI): domain Eukaryota; kingdom Metazoa; phylum Chordata; class Mammalia; order Microbiotheria; family Microbiotheriidae; genus Dromiciops; species Dromiciops gliroides. Next base: position 715,275,122 of record NC_057861.1, read on the forward strand.
GGAATAGGTTAGGCACAGGAGATACACTCGTAAATTACTGTAGTAATCTAGTTTGATAAACCCAAAGACTCCAGCTTCTTGGATAAGAACTCAGTATTTGACAAAAACTGCTGGGAAAACTGGAAGATAGTATGGCAGAAGCTAGGCATATACTAGCATCGTATACCATATACCAAAATAAAGTCAAAATGGGTACATGATTTAGACACAAACAGTGATACCAAAGGTACATTAGGGGAGCAAGGAATAGTTTACCTCTCAGATCTATGAAGAGGAGAAGAATTTATGACCAAACAAGAGATAGAGAACATTATGAAATGCAAAATGGATGATTTTGTTTACATTAAATTAAAAAGGTTTTGTACAAACAGAAGCAATGCAGAAGCATTATACAAACAGAAGGAAAATTAGAAGGAAAGTAGAAAGCTGGGAAACAATTTTTATAGCCAGTATTTCTGATAAAGACCTCATTTCTAAAATATATCAGGAACTAAATCAAATTTATAAGAATGCAAGTCATTCCCCAATTGAGAAATGGTCAAAGGATATGAACAGGCAGTTTTCAGATGAAGAAATCAAAGCTATCTATTGCCATATTTTAAAAATGCTCTAAATCCCTACTGATTAGAGAAATGCAAATTAAAACAACTCTTAGGTACTACCTCACACCTATCAGATTGGCTAATATGACAAAAAGGAAAATAACAAATGTTGGAGAAGCTGTGGAAAAATTAGAACATTAATGCATTGTTGGTGGAGTTGTGAACTGATCCAACTATTCTAAAGAGCAATTTGGAACTATGCCCAAAGGGCTATGGGACTGTCATACCCTTTGACCCAGTAATACCACTATTAGGTCTGTATCCCAAAGAGATAATAGGAAGGGAAAAGGACTCACACGTACAAAAATTATTTTCAGTAGCTTTTTTTGTGGTAAAAAGAATTGTAAATCGAGGGGATGCCCATCAATGGCTGAACACGTTATAGTATATGAATGTAATGGAATACTATTGTGCTATAAGAAATGATGAACAGGCAGATTTCAGAAAAACTTGGACAGACTTAAGTGGACTGATGCTGGGTGAAGTGAGCAGAACCAGAAGAACATTGTACATAGTAACAGCAATATTGTGTGATGATCAACTGTGATAGACTTAGTTCTCAGCAGTACAATGATCCAAGACAATTCCATGGAAAATGCTCTCCACATCCAGAAAAAAAGAACTGTGAAATGTGAATGCAGATTGAACCATACCGTTTCTACTTTTTTTTTCTTTTTTGAGGTTTTTCCCATTTGTTCTGTTTCTTCTTTCACAACTTGACTAATGCAGAAAAATGTTTAATGTGACTGTACATATATAACCCATATCAGATTGCTTTCTGTCTTGAGGAGGGAGGGAGATGTGGGAGGGAAAGAAAAAAAAATGGAACTCAAAATCTTATAAAAATAAGTGTTGAAAACTATCTTTACATGTAACTGGAAAAAATAAAATACTTTTAAGATTGAAAGAAAGTAAAGAAAAAAAGAAAGAAAAAAGCAGAGCAACATTTCAGGAATTCCTAAGAATTCTTTGAAATTATGGTTCCTCATTCCAAATCCCAAAGATTTACATATGTTGGACATTTGGAAATGCTGATTGTGCCATATTACTAAGTGTTCCATTCTCTGCTTTGAGTTACTCAGGGTCTCTGAATCCAGAAGCTCTAACATTTAGTTGCCATGGAATCTAATAGAGATCCAAGTAACCAACAGTTGACAAGGCTCTCCTGCCAAGCAGCTAAATAATACAGTACAATCCAACAGACAGTGATTAAGCACTGATTATGTGCAAGACACCATGCAAGGAACCTAGAATGCAAAGATAAATGAAAAACAGTGCCTGTTCTCAACAAATACTTCTACTGGTATAGTTCTATGGCTATCTATATAAAAAGTACTAATTCCTGGACTTCTGATGAAATTTAGATGCATTCCCAGATGTTTCTACTTTTTAAAGCTACCATACCACTGTAGCCTGGGCCATCACCAGTTGTCTTAACTTTTGTGTTGCCATTGGACTTTAGTGACTCTGGAAGAGAAGATGAGGCTAATGACTTCAGGCAACACTGCCTCACTCAAATCTAATTCACACACAAATCAAGGTATCGCCTCATGATGTCATTGGTCCTCTTTGAAAATGAAGGATGGGGGGCTGCTAGGTGGCACAGTGGATAAAGCACTGGCCCTGGATTCAGGAGGACCCGAGTTCAAATCCAACCTCAGACACTTGACACCTACTAGCTGTGTGACCCTGGGCAAGTCACTTAACTCTCATTTCCCCACAAAAAGAAAAGAAAAAGAAAAAGAAAGAAAATGAAGGACGAATAACAACAATCACTGTCACCACTCATGACTGAGCTCTTACTAAGGAGTCAACTTTACCTGCAGAGAGAATACTCCAATATCCCCAGAGAATGTGAAAACTCAAAGAGACCCCTTATAACAGAGGTTTAGATCTAGCTCTAGATTTAGATCTAGAGAGGACCTCAGAACTCATCTAATCTAGCACCTGTATTTTGGAAATAAGGAAACCGAGGCACAGAAAGATCAAGTGCTTCCCAAAAAGTGGCATCGAACCCCAGGTCATCTAACTCCAAAGCTGCTGCTCCTTCCACTGCATCATGCAAACTGTCCTCCATCTTTCTCCTGAAAGAAAACAGTGATGAAAAATCATCCCCTTGTGACCACTATTAGTATCTTCTCCTATGAGGTAGAAACATCTAATAGTTTTGTTTTGTATTTGAATAGAGAAAAACTTTGGATCCTTCTAATTTAGGGGAGATAATCTGGTTCTGACTTCAATTTGTAAAGAGTATAAAGTTGAAAATTGTCTTTACTTATAATTGGAAAAAATGAAATACAATTTATATTTTTAAAAGAGAAAAGAGCTGACAAAGCAGAGTTATGTGTGATTTTTCTGTGCCTGTCCAGAACTACCAAATTAAATAAGCATTTTGTCCTAAGCATTGTACTAGAAAGTGGGGACAAAAAAGACAAAAATAAAACAGCCCCTGCCTTCCCTCAGGGAGCTTACATTCTACTGGGGGAGGGGAGCAGGAAGTAACATGAACACATATGACCAAATATATAATAAACACAAAGTTTTATTTTGTTTCATTTTGAAGTGATGAGAACGAGGAAAGGCTTCTTGCTTGACTCTGATAGGAAGTTGTGTTTGAGCCAAGCACGCAATAAGAACAATAACAAATACCTAACATTTGTAAAGCCCTTTCAAGTTAAAAAAAACACTTCAAGTATACAATCAAATTATATGTATATATGTGTGTGTATGTATATATATATGTATGTATATATGTATATATACATGTGTGTATATATATATATGTAAATTTGATTGTTGCAAGTCTGTGAGGTTGGTGCTATAATTATCCCCACTTTATAGTGGAAGAAACTAAGGCTGGAAGAGATCAAGTGACTTGCCCAAGGTCATAAAGCCATAATAGTTAATTCCTGAGGCAGCTAGATGCCTCAATGGATAGAGTACTGGACCTGGAGGCACAAAGACTCATTTTTCTGAGTTCAAATCTGGACTCGGATGCTTTTTTTTTCTTTTCTTTTAGTGAGGCAATTGGGGTTAAGTGACTTGCCCAGGGTCACACAGCTAGTAAGTGTTAAGTGTCTGAGACCAGATTTGAACTCAGGTCCTCCTGACTCCAGGGCCAGTGCTCTATCCACTGTGCCACCTAGATGCCCCTGCACTCAGATGCTTAATAGTTGTATTACCCTGGGCAAGTCACTTAACTCTGTTATCCTCAATTTCCTTATCTGTAAAATGAGCTGGAAAAGGAAATGGAAAACGATTCTAAATTCTTTGCCAAGAAAACCCTGGATGGTGTCATGAAGAGTCTAACATCACTGAAACCAACTGAACAACAACAAAGGTCAGTGATTCTAACCCTCTTTGACTCCACCCACACTGCAGCCCAAACTCAACATGGAAATGAGCCACTTCAGCAATGAAATATTGGCAGGTCTCCATTATATACAAGCCTAGGAGAAAAGATCACAGTCAGAACCTGAGGGGACAATTATTGTTTTGTAAGGATTGAACAATGAGAGGCAGGATTCTAATTCAGTTCTTCTTGACACCAAATCTAGCACCCTACTTCAGCCCAGGACTACCTCGATAAACAATATTTGTATTTCTGGCCCTAGACTAAAAACCCTGACTGTATTTAATCCAACTATATCTATATCTATATCTTTAGATATAGATATATACACACACATATACATATATGTATAGATATGTGTATGTAAGTCTATACATATATATTTATACACACACACACACACACATACACATATATATATAAACAGAGGAAGAAGAGTCAAAGCCCTCCTCATTACATAATCTTTTCACCATTGCATCCAAAAGGTACAAGATTTGACCATTAGGGCTCCATTTGCTTTATTTATTTATTTATGTTTGTTTGTTTGTTTGTTTATTTATTTATGCAGGGCAATGAGGGTTAAGTGACTTGCCTGGGGTCACAAAGCTAGTAAGTGTGAAATGTTTGAGGCCAAATTTGAACTCAGGTCCTCCTGAATCCAGGCCAGGTGCTTTATCCACTGCCCCTTCCATTCGTTTTTTTTGTTTGTTTGTTTGTTTTGGTTTGGTTTGTTTTGGTTTGGTTTGGTTTGGTTTTTTTGCGGGGCAATGAGGGTTAAGTGACTTGCCTAGGGTCACACAGCTAGTAAGTTTCAAGTGTCTGAGGTTAGATTTGAACTCAGGTCCTCCTGAATCCAGGGCCAGTGCTTTATCCACTGTACCACCTAGCTGCCCCCTTTTCCATTTGCTTTAAAAAAAAAAACATTAAAAAGTTTTTAAAATGCCTTTAACTGTACTCCTTAATGAAAGTTCTACTCTATATTCAACAAGTGCAGCAGTAATTCTGAATGAGCTGATAATTTGACTACTTGACACATTTCTCCAGAACCTCCTATTTATGGTGTCATTTAAAAAAAAAAATCTCAATTTGCTCTAATGTGATTCACTTTCTGAAAAGACTGCATATTTCCGAATGGCAGTCTGTTAATGTTTCAGTG